>NC_065977.1:4097500-4397500 GCF_021464435.1 Cataglyphis hispanica | reverse complement strand
AGTCAGAAGATCGATCGTCGGAAGCGCGAAAATGAAGGTCATAGGAAAATCGGAAGGAATGTCAGAGATAATAATGAAGTCGAGGAATCAGAATCCAGGATGGATAAGGAGAGATAAGAATGGATGAGGATCAGGTCAGTGATTGGAAGACAGAAAGATAACAAAGCGGTAGGGGTGGATGAAATTCCGGCGGAGGTATGGAAATACGAAAGGGAGAACGTGGAGGAACGGATGTGGAGAATATGTAACAGGGTCTGGAAGGGAGAGGGATGGATAGATGAGTGGAGTGAGGGGGTGATTGTGCCAATATTAAAGAAGGGGGAGGGGGAGAGGGTAGAAATGTATAGGGGGGTGTCGCTGACTCCGACGCTTTATAAGGTGTACGCCTCGGTGCTGGCAGGCAGATTGATGAGGTGGAGAAAAAAGGATTGGTACCGCAGAATCAGACGTTTCAGGAAGGGGTTAGGGACGATGGACAATATATTCGTGCTGAATTACTTAGTGAATAGGTAGTTGAGCAAGAAGAAAGAAAAATTGGCGTTTTTCATAGATTTTAAAGTAGCTTTTGATTCTGCGGATAGGAGGAAATTGGTGGAAGCGATGAGAGAGAGGGGGGTTAGGGAAAAGCTAGTCAGAAGGAGCGAGGAAATTTTGAGGGAGACTAGAAATAGGGTGAGGAGGAAAGAGGATTTGAGAACAGGATTTTGGACAGGAAGGGGAGTAAGGCAGGGTTGCCCATTGAGCCCGCACTTGTTCAATTTGGTAACGGCGGACATGGAAGAGATAATGAATAGAGGAGGATGGGGAGGGGTTAAGTTAGGGGGGATGAAAATTTATACTTTGGCATACGCGGATGATGTGGTTTTGATCGCGGAGGAGAAAAATGGGATGAGGAGTATGATTGAGAGGCTAGAGAGCTACCTGGAAAAGAAGGGGTTGGAGTTAAATATAGGGAAGTCGAAAATATTAAGGTTTAGGAAAGGAGGAGGGAGAGAAAAGAAGGTAAGCTGGAGGAAAAGGAAGGTGATAGAGAAGGTAAAAGAATTCTCTTATTTGGGTTTTGTAATGCACAGGAATGGAGGACAGGAAGCACAGATAAGAGATAGGTTAAGGAAGGATGCTGCTGTAATAAGTCAGGTTTTGGAATTGGAAAAAAGGAAATTTAAGAACGATTGGGGAAGAAGATTATGGCTCTTCGATAAACTGGTATGGACGGTGATGGGATATGGGGTGGAAATTTGAGGATGGAGAGAAAGGAAGGAGTTGAAGAAGCTACAGGAAAGGTATTTAAGAGCAGTGGATGTTAGGAATGGAGAATACCGGGCTATATGATAAGAGAGGAATTGCAGAAAGAGAAATTAAGAGGGAGGTCCGTGAGAAGGGCGGGGGGTTCGAGAAAAGGTTGGAGGAAGGTAGGGGGAATGGGCATGAGGAGGTATGGGAAGAGTGGAGGAGGTGAGGAAGAAGGATCGAATGAAGGAGAAGAAAGAGTGGAGTTCTTGAAGACAGAGGTATGGGTATGGAAGGTGGAAAGATGGAAGAAATGAAGACTTGAAGAAGATGGACATAGAGAATGGATAGAGACAGAAATGGAAAGGAATGGAAGGATGCAAATGAGTGGAATGGATGGAAATGGAATGAGATGAAGGGAAGAAATGGATGGAGGAACATGGAGATGGAAGGATGAAGATGGAGAGGGAATTGAAACTGGAGAGGATGGAGAGAAAATAATGGAGAATATGGAGAGAATCAGATAGAAGGTAAGAGTTTGGAAGAGGAGGGATAAAGAGGAGAAGACAGAGAGAAAGAGAGAGAGAGAGAGAGAGTGCGCGAGAGAGAGAGGATTGATGTGGGAGTGTGAATGAGAGGTGCGAAAGGATTGGATACATGATATGAGCCGGAAGCGGAGGTCCCAAGCTAGAATAGGGCAAATAGCGTGTGTGTATAGGTAGTTTAGAGATAGTTAGAGATTAAGTAATGTAAGTTAGAATTAAGTTAGTTGTAAGCTAGTGTTAAGATAGTTGTAAGTACTATGTAAGAGTTTGTAACCCTAAGGAGATTCAATAAATTATATATCTATCTATCTATCTAATAAAGAAATTATTGTTGAATAAAGTTTGACCAATCATCGCCGATCTTTAGCCGGACGCACATCGGTGAGTTGCGCTGTGATGTTCCGCCGTAGCGGTGGAGCGTTCTCGCACACTATTAGACACACGATTCACCGATGGCTATGATTGGCCAGAATTTATTCAACATTAATTCCTTTATTAAGTGTTATACAAAAAATATGATACATACAAAAAAAAATGATAAAGGATTTTGTCTGCTTAATCCGCTCTATCTGCACATTACGAGTGGGCCGATTATTATCAAACGATTATTATCACCCTATATATTTTACAACACAAAGCAAAGTCTACCCCACAATTCTTGTATAGGTGAGAAAGTGTATGCGTAATAATTCATGCTGAAATATACGCAGTCTTATGTTGCAAGCAACTGTCGGTCACTATTTTCAATTCTTAATAACTTTGTAATAAATAATAAGCGATGGCTAAAACTTTTTATAAGTTACTCTGAGCCATGTCCTTGACAACATATGTCATGGTTATTGAAATCGGTGAGATCAGCGCTAATATCGAGGTATGAAAATTATATTTATTTGTTAATAACATTTTAATAAACAACAAAAAATGGCTAAAATTCTTTGTACGTTATTTAGGATTATGATGTTGATAAGATGTATCAAAGTTAAGTCATTGGCGAAATACACTATAGAGTACATTAATGTAAATATTTACCTCAAATTATTCGATATTTTCATTATTTTCTTTTTATAACATAAATCGTAAAATAAATATATTTTTCATTAATCTTGTATCTTCATTTTTATTACAATAAAATTTATCTCATTAAAAAATAAAGTTTTACATTATTAAAGATTATTGTGTTAATCTATACAGGTGCAAATAAATAACGGTGGAAAATGCGGTCTTTGTGGAGATGATTACAAAATGCCACAACCCAGGCCAAACGAAAATGGCGGAAAATATGGAACTGGTACTATTGTAAAATAGTAAGTATACTTTTAAAAAATATTATACAAAGAAAAAGAAAAATTCTAAAAGAAAATAGAAAGGCTAAACAGGGCTTCGCCTCTCTATAAAATAAAAATATTTTACAACATAAATTTTTATTCAGTTGGCACAATTTTTTAGTACCATTATTTTTGTAGAAAATTTTTATATTTAAATAATTATTTTATACAAAAATATTTAATTAAATTTTTGTTTATTAAGTTTTTATATAAATAATAATAATTTATAAATAATAATAAAGGAAATAAATTTTTATTTTTTTGGCGCAATTTTTTGATATCATTTTTGTAAGGAATTTAAATAATTATTTTATATTTAAATAAAAATATTTTTATTTAAAATGTTTTTATTTAAATATAATATTTTTTTACATAGAGCGTGTACTTTGCGCTTTCTTTTTATTTTTTTTTAAAAAGAATTTTTTTAGGGATTATATCATTTTTTTTCATCAATGCAATAAGTCTTTTTGCTTACTATAGATATCCAAATTCTTCAAACTTCTTAGCTATTCTAAGAATAATGTATAATTACAAAACAGTGTGTCAGAAATATACATTATTCACAATCTATATTTTTAAATTTTTTAATGAATAATCGTTATTGCTTATCTAGCTGTATCATTAAATATATAAATAAAACGAGAAAGATGAGTTTTATGATTCTATTTTGAATAGTAAAGGTATATTTTTAAACATAGCGGAATCATAGAAATTGTTAGGAAAAGCATAATAATTTAAAAATAAATAAAATAAGAAAATCACAAATAATTTACATTTATTTAAATAAGAAAATTATGAACAGCTTGTATCTTCTTATAAATTTTTAAATTAAATAATAAAAAAATTAGTTTAAATTTAACAATAATATAACTATATTCAATATAATATTATTATAATACTTAATAATAACATAAAAATATTATAAAAAAATATAAACAGTAAAAAAATTAAAAATGCTTTTGAACTTTTTAACATTATTTAATTAGAATGCATGGCCATTATTTTGCTATTGATTTGATTAGTCGGCTTTTAGTACATGCAATTTTTATCCTATTTAAAATAAATCATCTAATAATTTTTAAACTCTGATGACAATTGGTAATAAGACTTGCATAAGAAACATTTTTATGCAACGCAATTACTACGCAATAACTTCATTGCACTATACTCGTTCATGTCTATTAGAGTCCTTAAGGATAGAATCACTGGCCATTTGATTAGATTTGGAAAAACATGGCAGCAGTGTATACATGAACGAGTGTAGTGCAAAGCAATTATAATTATGTTGTATTAAAAAATATTTCTTATGCAAATCTTATTAACAGTTGTCATCAATCAGGTTTGAAAATGATATGAATTTATGAGACGATTTATTTCATATAGAATAAAAATTGCCTGTAAGTCGTCTAATCAAACCAATATACAATAGCAAAACAACGGCCATGCATTCTATAATTAAATAATATTAAAAAATTAAAAAGCTTATATGTTTTTTAGATAGTTTATATTTTTATAATTTTGTTATATTATTATTAAGTCTTCTTAGAATATTATATTAAATATAATTATATTATTGTTATATTTAAGTTAGAATAGAATAAAATATAAATAAAGTGCGGAGGACGGTCCTCGGGGTGCGAAGCTCCGCCTACGACACGCAGACAAAGTCCATTGTGCCTCTTCGATAAGCGACCCCTCAGTTCAGGCCTATTCTTCTCCAGAGGAGAAGGAGAGCCTTAACCGAGAAATCTCCTATCATCTGAGGTCTTGGAAAAGCTCCAGCAGTTCCAATCTAATCTGGCATAAGCCGAGTCACACATGGAGGTGACACACTGGTTTCCTTCAGTGCGTCACATTTCTTGCAGTTGAGTCTCATACTGATGCTCAATTTATGCGAATGGTAGTTGAGAGTGCCGTGCCCCGTGAGAGTACGAGTCACCAGTCCGGCTTCTCGTCTGCTTACCTTTTTGATACAACCGGCGAGGCCCTCTCTCGGAGAATCCCCGAGGAAAGCCTTCGCCTGTCCGCTCCTCTTTAGAAGGCCAGGTGCTGATCCTGCAGCCAGCGACCGACCACTTGCCTAGGCTGGAGGAGATTCCGACCGCCGGTTCCGGTCGCACTAACGCAGCCTCCGAGCCAGCTCTGGAAAGCTGGTCGGTCGCCTTGTTGCCTCTGATACCAGAATGCCCAGGCACTCAAACCAGAGCGATTTCATTGTCTCTTGCAAGTTCTCCCATCTGCAGTCCCAGACCAACTTGGAGGTAACAATCGGAACATCAAGAGCTCTCAAAGCCGCCTGGTCCGAGCAAATGCTAATGCGTCTGTCTCTTTTTTTATTGGTGAGAAGTCCTTGCGCACAGCATAAGATCGCCACTACCTCCGCTTGGAAGATCGTGGCGAATTTACCGAGTGGGATCGACTCATTAATCCCTCGATAGTGAAAGCCAGCTCTTGAGTCCGAGCCGATCCTGGACCCATCCGTGAAAAGAATGAGCCCATTCTTCAGCCGGACCCTGCGGACTATACCTGTCTTCCCGGTCCGAAAGACACACCTTGAATGGCGCATTGAGAGCACGAATGACTGACATTTTGTCCTGCCCCATGCTAAAAACAGGATGGGAAAAAACTCCGTTGGGAAGCCTGGTGCCAGCACTCCATTTTCCCTCGCATCTGAGAAGGTAGGCCGACGATGCAGCCGCGGCAACTACTGCCTGGCATAGCAGCTCAACATTTCCATTGTCACAATTGATGTGGCCTTCATAGCCCCAAGAGTCCCCCTTAGGATAAGAGCCCTCAGGTGTTACAGCGATGCTTTCGCCGAGACTAACTGTAACTTAAGCCATCATACCACTGCAGCATACAGCAGCCTAGGTCTAAGGATAGCAGAGTAGATCCAGTGGACCATTCCCGGCCTGAGACTCCAGGTCTGGCCAAAGAATCGTCTGCACAGCCAGAAGTAGGAGGTCACACTCCTACACCAATCCTCCAGGTGCTTCTTTAAAGTCAGTTTCCTATCCAGAATGATATTTCATTGACCTGGCCGGTATCAGCCTGATAATTCCCTAGATGTGTCTCTTCATAGGGCCCAGCTTGTATTTGCGAGTGAATATGACCAGCTCCGTTTTTCGGGGATTAACCGAGAATACAGAGCTGCCGCAACTCTCTTCTACTATTTCGAAAGCGCTCTGCGTGAGCTCTAGGAGCGTATCCAGGAAGGGTATTCGCCAGACCATCTGCCTGTGCAAAGAAACCCTTGTCATTAAGCTTACCCATCGATTATTAAGCACCATAGAAGTGGAGAGAACATTCCGTCTTGTGGGCACCCACGATCCACATAGCCGCCATTAACATGCCGAGCGTCATTACAACTCTTCGACGGAACATACCCCTCATCCACTAGATCAGCCTGTCTGGAACGACTCGCAGCGAGACTTCCCTACAAACCATATCATGAGAGGTGTTGTTAAAAGCAACCTTTATGTCCAGAAAGATCTCCACCGCGTAATCTCCCTCCATGAAATTTCTCTGAATTTGGGAGACCAAAGAGTGGAGAGCCATTTCGGTAGAGAAACCCATTCTATAAGCATATTGGTTTCCATGCAATGGATGCCGCTCGAGAGAACATCCTTCAGGTAGATCTCAATCAGCTTCTCCAACGTTTTCAAAAGAAATTAGGTAGATTGGTTTGAAGTCCTTGACAGAGGTGCAGGTCCTGCCGACTTTGAGTATGAATACCACTCTTGCCAGCCTCCATGCTTTGAGAATATATCCCAAATCAAGACAAGCTCTCAGAGTCCGTGTGAGCGGCCCACTGATCTGCATGAGCCCCTCTTGTAGGAACGCCGAAAAAATTCCATTCGGTCCAGCAGAATTAAATGGTTTGAAAGTTTTTAACGTCTTACTTCACCCTCTCGGATTTTACAATGTTAGTTCGCAGTCACACTCGCGTGCCCTTAGTCTGGGCCCGCGGTCAGAGTCGACATCAGGTTCTCTTCTGAAGCCCGGAAAATTGGTCTCCAGAAGATGAACAGACATCGTTTGCCGAAAATCACGTCCCCATCTGTAGGCGTATCGCCTGCAGCTTTGAGTCCGGCTTTCTTGCCAGAATTCTGCAGGGCCTGAAGGCCTCCGGAATCTCCTCCATAGATTCACAGAATCTCCGCCAACTCTCTCTCTTAACTACTACAGAGTTCCTATAGGTCTTCTGGGCCCTCCGGTAGAGGGCTCAGTCGAGCGGGCGACCCATGTTCCTGGCTCTATTCCACGCCGAGCCCCCTCCTCTCTGCAGTCTCCACAAAGAGATCCTCTTGTTAGAGCGAACCGCCCTCGCTGGACAGTTCTTCTCAAAGTTGCCCATTAAAGCTTTTTGTAGATGGTCCACGCAGAGCTCCATCTCAGCGCAGATCCCGTGCCTTAGGGAAGCCACACAGATAGAAAGATCCTCTCGGAATGAGTCCCAATCCGTCCTTCTCGGATTTCTTCTATAGATTGTCTCAGACCTCACATTGGTAAGCCTGACGACAATCTGCCTGTGATCGGAGAGGGAGGGCTCAGATGAAAACTGCCTCTCGACAATTTGCGGAACCAGATTCCTAGAACATAAGGTGAGATCAAGTATCTCACGCCTAAGTACATTTTGAAATATTGGCACTTTGTCCCTGTTTAAAATCTTCAGATCAGTGGTCACCAGATATTCCAGAAGCCTCCTGCTCTAATCGTTGATATTGCTACCCTAAATCGTGTGGGGCGCATTAGCGTCGCACTCCACGATCAGCCGCAGTCCCTTGGCCTGGCAGTACTCCACCAGTTTGACAACAGCTTCTGACGAAAGTGAGACCCTCATGCGGGAAGTACGCTGAGCTCACCACTACCTCACCTGTGTTGGATCTGCGAAGATCCACCACGATCGCCGCAACATCCTTGGAATAAAACGCCGGCATGAGCTGCGCTTCCCTTGACTGCAATTGCGGCCCTAAGATTGGGCTCTGTGAAAAACTTGAAGAGTCTACCACACAGGCCGTAATGCAGCCTCTGTAAACCTAGGGTTCTTGTTTTAGGGTGATATATGTATGCGCCATAGTCATGCTCCTAGCCAGAATAGCTGAGGCGCCCTTGCTGTGGTGTAAGTTAATCTGGGTGAATCTTACCGTCGCCATGCTCACTTTATTGAGGGCCTGATGCTAGCTAAGATTCTACCTGCCCCGTCGGCTCGCTACGAGCTCCGAGCAGATCCACAGTGATCTGCTCCAGTCCACAGCTAAGCTCAACTTGAGGACGCTGGACTCCGGGATGCCCAGAATGAAGTTCTTCTTTCGGCCAGTTATAGTCTCTAATACTCAGGAACCTACTCGGGTGGTCAGAAACCCGAAGGTCTCCTGGTCATTCTCCTATCCGCCGTCTGGAGACGCGCCCAATAGGCGCTCAAACCACGGGTATATTTAAGTTAATTTTTTTATTCTTTAATTTAAGAATTTATAAAAAAATGCAAGTTGTTCGTAATTTTCTTATTTAAATAAATATATAAATTTATAAAATAGTACAAGCTGTTCGTAATTTTCTTATTTTAATAAATATAAATTGTTTGTAATTTTTTTATTTTGAATAGAATAAGAGATATAAAGGCAATAAGAGCCGGCGCAGTAATAGAGGCGCATAAAAATTTTTTTATTAAACACAGTATTAATTTGACATATGTGTGAAGCGGCGTACGTTTCGACCTTTCTTTAGGCTTTTCTCAGCGCAATTATTGAACGGAAAGAAATACATGCAGTTAATTAACAGTCAAATGTCAGATTTATAACAGTATTTTTTGCGTAAACGCGTTATAAATTACGATAAGTTTTTGAATGTCGAAACGAATTTAAAGCCAACTAATATGTGCATTTGGCAGGTCATTAATGTTGGTAATAACGCACATATCAGTTGGCTTTAAATTTGTACTAACATTCAAAAACTTATCGTAATTTATAATACATTTACGCACACTGTGCTTTTGTAAGTCTAACATCTAACAGTCTAACTGTTAATTAACTGCATGCATTTCTTTTCTTTCAATAATTGCGCTGAGAAAAGCCTAAAGAAAGGCCGAAACGTACGCCGCTTCACACATATGTCAACTTAATATTCTTTAATAAAAAATTTTTATGCGTCTCTATTATATGCGCCGGCTCTTATTGCCTTTATATCTCTTTTTCTATTATATTATCGGAGCCTTATTGATATGTTGATTTTCTTATTTTATTTATTTTTAAATTATTATGTTTTTTCTAACAATTTCTATTTGTTCTGTCATGTTTTTCCAACTTCGTTTCGATCAATAAAAAGACACACACTATGACAGATTCAATTCAAACTGTAAGCGCAAATGTAGGTCTTTAGTTCAGATGCAGTTATCATGGTAATTTTTCAATCACTCATTGCAGAGCGTTGCTGATAAACTCAGAATAATGTTAGCGCAATCTTTCAAAAGCAGCAAACGGACGTTATAATTTATATTATATTATATGTATACATCGTTGATGATGATGTAAACGTTTCTAAACCAAATTTTTGCATTTGGAACTATGCATCATAATATCTCTGATCGTAGATCATGTAGAGCGAAAAACATTTTCCTTATATAATTAAGACCCAACTTATTCATTAAGCCTATTAAAAACTCGATCGGCCCAGCCATTACTGAGAACCGTAATTATGAGGTAATTGCAACTGACCGATTCGCGTATAGATACCCGTTGTGCCATGCTATACTTGGCGCGAAACACTGCCGTGTCTCTTATTCAATTTAGCAGGAAACACAAGCTTAGTGCAAAAAGAAAAATAGTAATTAAGTTAATATTTGAAAATATCTCTGCTGGCGCAGTTACTTTACTTATTTTACTAGTTGGACTGATTATTGTAAAAATAATATTTATATTACGTAACAGCTTAGCATTCAATTTTAACAAGAAATACAATAATATATTTTTTTATGAGTCATAAAATATACAATAATTTTAAAATTGTCATGATTGTTGTGTTTCAAAACTTATAAAAAGACAAAATGTTGCAACGTTTTTTTTATAATAAAATATTACATGTACATATATATATATATATATGTGTATGTACATTTAAATGGTCAATACTATTAAAGAGAGGGTTAAAAACAAAAAAATAAGCTTGCAGATATTATATCAATTTAAGTGCTCTCTCCATCTTTCTTTTGACATATAAATAATCTTTTGCAGATTACATTAAATACAACTATGTTTACAGCTACAAACCAGGACAAATGATTGAACTTGTGGCTAGACTCACTGCAAATCATGGGGGTTACTTCCAGTATTCTATTTGTCCACTGAATCACATAAAAGAATTGGAAACTGAAGAATGTTTCGCTAAATATCCATTGAAAATGGAAAATGGCAGTGATAGATATATATTAAAAAGCCGCAACAGTGGTGACTATAAAATGAATGCCTATTTACCCAAAGATCTTACTTGTGAGCAGTGTGTCCTCAGGTACAAAATTTATAATATAGAATATATTATCAAAAATAATGATAAAGATAGTGTATAGTATCTTAGATTCCAGGAGAGTTATTCGAAAATTACTCCAGTTATTCCAATTATTCAAATTATTTCAAAAAACTCGAATTACCGAACAGCAAACTATGACTTTCCCTATATATTAAAGAATAATCATATATAGATCTATTTTAAAATCAACGTATACCAACGCTTACAACGAAATAGTAACTATTTTTAATCATAGCATGTGTAAAATAGTACTGATAAAATAGCTAACTAAAATAAATAACTAAAATAACTAACTAAAATAACAATATCATATGGTTGATTAAAATTATGTCCTTGAAAATAACTCCATAATAAATTTACAGGAAATCTTTGATTTATTCAAAACGTATATGTATGTATATATGTGTGCGTGTGCGTGTGTGTGTGCGTGTACGTGTGCGTGTCGTGTGCGTGTGCGTGTCGTGTGCGTGTGCGTGTGTGTTGCAAGAATCACTTAAAATCACTGAGAAAAATTTGTGTCCTGTGCACAATTAAAAAATTAATATTTCTTGAAACTTACGCACTATCATCCGCGCGCGGATCTGACTCTTACTAACGGGAAATTTAAACTATATATCAGAAATCAATTCTCTATCAATATTATAAGAGTAATTTCTGGTTTTCGTAAAACAAGTAATTTGTTTTCTTTTATTTATCGCAAAAACATTGTAGCTTTCTTTCATGATCAAATATTATTTGTAATTTACGATATGTTTAAACAATATGAAAACAGATAATCATCTTATCTATTCTTACTTTGGTGTTTATAGGAGACCAACTACGGTCAAGCATATACTTTTCTATTCCCACAACAAGATAGACTTTCCACATTGTAAAGTACATGATGTGAGCACAATGAATCTCACTCTATGGGGGGATCCACTTCTGGAAAATATAATCTAATTCAAACCTTTTCCTGATTTAAAACTAAAATTAAGTTTGGGTTAGATTATTTTCCGAAAATGAAGCTCGAGAGGGAACTCATTATATCCATGTATATACTTTTCCATTCACACAATTGTGAGGTGAACCCATAGCAAATTTTCCGTTTTGTGTTCGCTGCTAGCACCTGTAGAGGAAATACGCACACATGTACACATACGCATTACATATACACAGTTTACGCTTGTATCCCCTCTATAAGTGCTAGCAGCGGACGCAAAACTTGCATCTATGAGTGAACCTTGCATTGGTGAACCTAATTATTGACAAAATACCTTAGAAGGTTATAAACAAATTATTACAACACGTACATTGAGCGTCAATGATTCATTCGCTGAGGTAAGGGGAGTACGCAGAAGTACAATCAATGGGGCCATAGATACACTTCTTTATCCGGCTTATTGATGTACCTCCTCTACCTCAGCGAACGAATTGACGCGCAGTATACATAAACACGACTGTCCCTAATATCAGTTTATAATATCTAAAAAAAGCATTAAAATTGTATAACTTTAATTTGTTATATCTTCTAAACCAATGCCGACCGCCACTTGATTCTTGCAAGAAATTATTCAGAATACTCCCCCTCTACATATATAAGTAAACCTATCTTTGTGACTCGCTGATTTTATTGAAATTTGGTACACTTGTAAAGTTATCAAAAATAATAGACACGTATTTTTTTATATCGGCAATGGTATAAGTTTAAGGGTGGAAACTACCCTTTGTATTTATAAGCATGAGTAATTATTATTACTCCTAATTTCACGGTATTAGAGCTGTTTTTGAGTTTTTAACATAAGAGGTTTCACATATCGCTAAAAGCAAATCCAATATTAGAATTATGGAATATAAAATGGCGGATCCAATATAATGACCTGATAAATCAAAATAATCTTATCTCGCTCTTTGTCAAACTCAAGAATAACCGATGAGAATCTATTCCTATTTCGTTTCTTATTTATTTATAATTATATTTATTATTTATTTATTATTTTTATTATTTTTGTATTTTTTATAAATTTGATAATCCCATAGAATATATTGTTTTAAAAATTGTGACGCTAATTGTGCATTATGTATAATGTATGTGTAATCATCATCACATTATGCGTAATAATGTAGCCGTCATAAAATGTGCTT
The DNA here is from genome assembly GCF_021464435.1 of Cataglyphis hispanica. NCBI lineage: Eukaryota > Metazoa > Arthropoda > Insecta > Hymenoptera > Formicidae > Cataglyphis > Cataglyphis hispanica. Next base: position 4,384,755 of record NC_065977.1, on the reverse strand, counting down.
GATGTACAAAATTCTTTATGTATAAAAAATTGTTTTTACATGTTATTTGTGCAAAAAATATAAAAAATAAAAAAAAGTCAAGAGAAGCGCAAGAAGAGATTGTAAAAGAATGATTGTAAAAAAATTAAAATAATAAAAAAAATATAAAATACAAAAATATAAAAAAATATAAAAATAATAAAAATAATAAATAAATAATAAATATAATTATAAATAAACAAAAATCGAAATAGGAATAGATTCTCGTCACCTTCTCGTTGGTTATTCCTGGATTTGACAAGGAGCGAGATAAGATTATTTTGATTTATCAGGTCATCATATTGGCTCCGCCATTTTGTATTTTATAATTCTAACATTGGATTTGCTTTCAGCGATATGTGAAATCTCTTATTCATGTCTAAAACATAAAAACAGCTTTAATATCGTGAGTTGAGAGATAAACAATACTCATGCATACATAAATACAAGGGATAGTTTCCACCCTTAAACTTGCACGATTGCACGTTATAAAAAAATACGTGTCTATTATTTTTGATAGCTTTATAAGTGTACCAAGTTTCAATAAAATCAGGTCACACAAAGGTAGGTTTACTTGTAAGTGGCGATTAAATTGGTGAGATGTGATTTTTTATGCATATTTATCATTTTTTTTTTTAAATAATTTGTTGAAAATTTTGTGTGATTAATGATTATAATTCAAAATAATGATAAAACTACAAAATAGGATATTAAGCTCGAATCTTGTTGTGTTTGCTGGAAGTTCTATTAAATGTAGATCGCGATAATTCCGTGCAATTCGTAAAAAGCAGCACCAAGTTTTTTTAATTAAAACTTTTTTTGTATTCTGTTATTTAAATTGAACTTATTTTGAAAATCAGGTTTCTGTTAATAAAAATTAAATGCGTTTTAATTTCATGTAGAGAATCTGTCTATAACATTTCTATAAATACAAGATTTATGACAAATACTATTTCAAATTATGAATCCTCACAAACTGAATTGCTTCTAAATATTTGGCTGAACTATTAATTTCATATTTAATTTATACTTTTTATTTCTTAGGGATTTAAAATGCATTTCAATATTTTCTTGAGAGAATCTATAATATTTTTATAAATGCGAAATTTTATGACAAATACTAATTTAAATTATAAATTCTTACAAACTGAACTGTCTATGTATTTGAGTAGTTAACTATTGATTTCATATTTAGTTTTGATTTTTTTGTTTTGGGGTTTTTTATTTTATAGAATTATTTTTTATAAAAAAATTCTTTTTTAGTTTTTTATTTTTTATAGGAAAATTATTTTTTAAGGAAAAATATTTTTAAAAGTTATTCTTCAGGAATAAATATTAAACTTTTTGTTACGTATAGATTGGATTTTTTTATGTACTTGGCATGTATTTTATCTTTGTGAAGTTTTTTCAGACGGATCCAATGTATTCTTAAGATTAGTGTTATGTGGAATTTCACAAGGTTGCGCACTTGTTTACAAATATTGATTTTTTTAGTGTTGATATACATGATATATAATTTATAATATATAATTTATATTAATATAATTTATAATTTATAATTTATAATATTTATAATATATAATATATAATATTTACTTTCCAATTTCATTCAATACAATTTTAAAACTGTTTCCTATTATTCGAATTACAGCTCTTTCAAAAATACCAAAATCATCTTTTTAATGATGAAGCCTCAAATCACTTAGATTATTACTTTTCCACAAACAGGGAATAGTTAGCATTATATTGCAAGATGTCGTAAAAATATGAATTATAAAGCACATTGGTTGTGAGTCAGATTTAATAAGGTATTATAAAAAAAATATCATATAAATTTTATTTTTAATCAAAAGTATAAATTATAAAAATATTATTTTAAATTTTTAAGATTTTTCACCAATAAGTAATGTAAAATAAATGAGAAAAGATAACTAAAATTTAAAATTTTCACGTGACTTGAAAACGCTTCGTTATTGGTTAGTTCGTGCGTGACGTCACTTGAAAACTTCGATTTAGTATAGGGAATAAGGAGATTATTGGCGGTTTTTTTAAAGAAAAATAGTAATTAATGAACAGAGCAAAAGCAGAGTATGCTTTAATAACGTTTAAAGCAAATTCGACAAACCTACTAAAAATTGATGCGCTAATAGTGTGTCAATTTATAAAAGAAAACAATCGCTTTTTAATGCTGCAGAAATGCAAGGAATAAAAATATCTGCGTAAATATATTACATAACAAGAAATTCATTAATTTAGATTAAGATCCAATTATTCTATTTATAGTTAAAATATATATCTACCTTTTCAATATGAAAACCTATGTTTTTTATATTTTAACACATTACCGACCGACCGCCGATTAATCGGCTTTTTATCGCCAATGCTTACCGACCGGTAGCCGATTAATCGGCTTTTCGTCGTCAACGCTTACCGACTTTGAAAGGTTTACCGTCTTGTTAGTTAGTTGGTTTTGAGGTATGCTGCTTAGTTGCGTTAGTTGCGTTGCTTTGCTTTGTAACTTCCCGCTTTTTTATATCGTTTGGAAAAATTTACCCTTCGCAATGAACGAAAAAAGTGGCACCGGAGAGTTTTATTTAGATGATTTGTCAGACTGTCCTGACAGTTATTCAGAAAGTGATAATGGTAACGAAAGTGATGGTAGCGATATAATATTCGGAAACGACGTTCTGTATTATCACTAAGATATAGTGATTCATAGGACGACGAAATAGGTATCATCGAAGGCGATGTAAATAACAATGAAGATGATGATGAGATATGGTCGACGAACGACGAAGCAATAATTTTGGAACCGTTTGAAAGCAGCCCTGGCATAAAAATTATGCCAAGTTCTCCAGAAAATGTAATGGACAGTGTCAATTTATTTATTGGAAATGACTTTTTCGAGCACTTGGTGATGGAATCCAACAGATATCATTACCAGGTCATGGAAAGATATCAAATTCCATCAAAAGCAAAGAAATGGACTGATATCACGGTACCGGAGATGAAGAAGTTTTTAGGGCTAATAATTATAATGGGACAAATAAAAAAAGACGTTCTTTACGATTACTGGTCCACTGATCGAACTATAGAAACTCTATACTTCTCACAAGTAATGAGCCGAAACAGATTTGTACAAATAATGCAGAGCTGGCATTTTTCGAACAATGACAACATACCTCAGAATTCACATAGACTTGCTAAAATCCAGCCTGTCATTGATTATTTACGGCGAAAATTTAATGACGTGTATAAACCCTGTCAACAACTATCTTTGGATGACTGCATAATTCCGTGGAGAGGCAGACTCTCGATTAGAACGTATAATCCCGCAAAAATTACGAAATACGGAATACTCGTAAGAGTGGTGTGTGAAGCTGTCACAGGTTACATATGTAACTTTTACGTTTATGCTGCTGATGGAAACAAATTAGAAGACACGGTTCTAACAGTTATTGAATCATAAAAACATATGGCACGAGATTTATCAAGACAATTATTACAATAATGTCAAAATGGCTCAAATTCTCCTAAAAAATGAAATGCGAGTGTGTGGAACCATTCGCAAAAGTAGAGGTCTTCCTCAATCACTACAAACATTGCGAATTTCAAGAGGACAGTACGAATTTTGCAGGAATCGTCGAAATTTTGTTAGAAGTGTGGAATAATGGCAGAAGAAATGTGAATATGAACTCTACCACACATTCTGCACAATTGATGGAATCCACAAGCAGAAGCAAAAAATCAACAGCCCCAATACAAAAACCTAATTCCATCATAAATTATAACAAATATATGAAGAGCGTAGATCGCGCGGACCAATATCTTGCGTATTATTCCATTTTCCGAAAAACAAAAAAATGGACAAAACGGGTTGTAATGTTTTTCATTAACTGTGCACTGTTTAATTCATTCAAAGCATACACAGTTCTTAATGAAAAAAATATTACGTATAAGAATTTCCTGCACAAAGTGGCAATTTCGTGGACGGAAGATAGTGAAACTAATTGTACGGAACACGATGACAACCAACCTAGACCTGAATCTACAAGGAGAGCACCCAGATTAGACCATCTCGGAAGACTATCGAATTTCGGGAAACACAAACTTATAAATATAGTGACCAGTGGTCGAAGTTTAAAACCCCAAAGACAATGTAGAGTTTGTACAGTTCATAAAAAAAGAAGTAGAACATGTTTTGTTTGTAAATTTTGCGAAGTTCTACTATATAAAGGCGACTGTTTTGAACAATATCATACTTTAAAAAAATATTAACTATTTTTTATTTGTAGTAACCACTGTAATACATAAAATAAATATAATTTAGCATTAATATCATTAAAATAAAAGATTTTATTAAATCTAATTATCCTATAATAACAGAAAGCAGACAATTTTATTTCAACATACAAAACGCACAGACACTCCCGCGCGACAGTCTAAACCAAAACAGAGCCGGCGCCAGAGAGAATCCGTGGCTGAGCGGCCGGTCGGACTTGCGTATGCTGTTGAAACGCTAGCGGTCGGTAAAGTGTTAAGGTTATTATATTGTCTATTAGAACTACATATCTTAATGTGTGTTTAAACAACTAGTCCTAAATGTACAAAATAATTTCCAATAATAATTTCCAATAATAATTTTAAACTTTATATGTTTAGAATTAGTTGTTCAAACACAAATAGATACGTGATTCCAACAGACAATTAATACAATTAATACCTTAAAATATATAAGTTTCCGTATTTAAAAAGTTGGAATATATTTTAACTACTGATGGAATAATCTGATCTTAATAATAAATTAATTAGAATTTCTTGTTATATAATATACTTACGCAAATATTTTTATTCCTCCCATTCTGTAGTATCAAAATAATCATTTTCTCTCTTATAAATTGATACACTATTAATAAATCAATTTTTGATAAGTTTGTCGAATTTGCTTTAATATACTCTGCTTTCATTTATTAATTACTATTTTTCTTTAAAAAAAATAAAACCATAAATAATCTCCTTATTTCTTGTACTAAATCAAATTTTAATAACGACATCACGCGGCTGTAGCGCCACATTGGCGCATTTTCGTAGCATTTCAAATTATGATATTTTCAATAATTTAAAAATAATACAAATTAAACATTTTGAAGCAAATAAAAAAAAATTTTAATAACTAAATAGGATATGAATAAAAATAAAAAAATATTATTTTAAAACGTTATAATACTTTATTTCATTATCAAAAAATTCAATTTCAAACGAAGAAATCAATATCATAGATTGAATATTAATAAAATTAATTTTATTGTTAAATAATTGTGTTATAAATGCAAAGCAAATGCATAAATGCAAACCCCTCAGTTCTGACCTATTTTTTTCCAGAGGAGGAGAGCTTTAACCGAGAGTTCTCCTATCAGCTGAAGTCTTGGAAAAGCAGTACCAGTCCCCACTAGCACCCAATACCAGTACCCCAGCAGTTCCAGTTCTAATCCTGGCATAAGCCGGGCAGTCACATAGTACATGGAGGCTGGTTTCCTGCAGTGCGTCGCATTTGCTGCAGTGCGACGCATTTCCTGCAGTTGAGTCTCATACTGATGCCCAATTTATGCGAATGGTAGTTGAGAATGCCGTGCCTCGTGAGAATATGAATCACCAGCCCGGCTTCTCGTCTGCTTACCTTTTTGATGCAGCTGGCAAGGCCCTCCCTCGGAGAATCCCCGAAGAGAGCCTTCGTCTGTCTGCATCCAACCACTCCTCTCCAGGAGGACAGGTGCTGATCCCGCAGCCAGCGACCGATCTCCCCCTTGCTTAGGCTGCAGAGAATTCCAACTGCCGGTTCCGGGACCACCAACGCAGCCTCCGAACCAGCTCTGGCAAGCTGGTCGACCGCCTCGTTATCTCGTAATATCAGAATGTCCAGGCACCCAGAGCGACTTCATTGTCATTTGCAAGTTCTCCCAGGGTGCATCTGCAGTCCCAGACCAACTTGGAGGTAATAGTTGGAGCCTCAAGGGCCGTGAGAACCGCTGGCTATCCGAGTAAATGCTAATGCGTCTGCCCCTTTCTTTATTGGCGAGAAATCATTGCGCACAGCATAAGATCGCCACTATCTCCGCTTGGAAGACCGTGGCGAATTTACCAAATGGGATTAACTCATTGATCTCTTTCCCTTGACAATGAACGCCAGCCCCCTGAGCCCAAACCGATTCTGGACCCATCCGTGAAAAGAATGAGCCCATTCCTCCCGCTCCGGAAAGCACACACCTTGAACGGCGCTTGAGAGCACGAATGGCTGAAATTTTGTACTGCCCCATGCTAAAGATGGGATTGGAGAACTCCGTCAGGAAGCTTGGTGTGCCTGGTGCTGGCTGTATTTTATCTCGCATCTCAGACGGTAGGCCGCCGATGCAGCCACGGCGACTACCGTATGGCATAGCAGCTCAATATCGAGCAACAGCTCCATTGCCGCAATTGGCCTTCATAGCCCCAAGAGCCCCTCAGGATAAGAGCCCTCAGGTGTTCCAGCGATGTTTTTGCCGAAACTGCAAAGTAGACTATCTAGTAGACCATTCCCGGCCTGAGGCCCCAGGTCTGACCAAAGGATCTTCTGCACAACCAGAAGTAGGAGATCACTCTCCTACACCAATCCTCCAGGTGCTTCTTCCAAGTCAGTTTCCTATCCAGGATGATATTTCATGGCCGGTGTCAGCTTGATACCTCCCAAGCTGGGTCCCACCACAATGCCCAGCTTGTATTTGCGAATGAATATGACAAGCTCCGTTTTTCGGGGATTAGCCGAGAGTCCAGAGCTACCGCATCACTCCTCTACTATTCCGAGAGCGCTATACGTGAGTTCTAGGAGCGTGTCCAGGAAAGGTCCTCGCACAACAATCGCGATCATCCGCCTATTTCTGCACAAAGAAACCCTTGTCATTAAGGTTGCTGAGTAATCCATCGATTACTAAGCACTATAGCAGTAGAGAGACCATTCTGCCCTCAATCTACCCAGCCGCCGACATTGACAGTGCCGAGCGTCGTTACAACTCTCCGACGGAGACCCTTGATCCAATAGACCAGCCTGTCTGTAACGCCTCGCAGCGCTGCTTCCCTGCAAATCACCTCGTGAGAGGTGTTGTTAAAACCAAGCTCTATATCCAGAAAGAACCCTACCGCGTAATTTCCCTCCATGAGATCTTTCTCCATTTGGGAAACCAGAGAGTGGAGCGCCGTTTCGGTAGAGAAACCCATTCTATAAGCATGTTGGTTTCCATGCATCGGATGCCGCCAGAAAATAACATTCTTTAGATAAATCTCAATCAGTTACCCAACGTTTTCAAAAGAAATGAAATAAGACTGACGATCGGTCTGAAGTCCTTGCCAGAGGTGCAGCAGGTCCTGCCGACTTTAGGTATGAATACTACCCTCGCTAGCCTCCATGCCTTGGGGGTGTATCCCAAAGTAAGACAAGCTCTCAGTCTCCGCGTAAGCGGCCTGCTGATCTGCACGTGCCCCTCTTGTAGGAGCAATTCCATCCGGTCCAGCGGACTTGAATGGTTTGAATGTTTTGAGGGCCCACTTCACCCTCTCGGGTTTTACAATACTGGCCGCCAGTCCCCAGTCACACCCGCGTGCCCTTAATCTGGGCTCCACAGTCCAAGCGTCAGGGTCGGAATCAGGTTTCCTCCTGAAGCCTGGAAAATTGGTTTCCAGAAGATGAACCAGACATCGTTCGCCGAAAACCACGTCCCCATCCGGCAGGCGTATCGCCTGCAGGTTTGAGTCCGGGTTTCTTTCCAGAATCCTGCAGAGCCTGGAGACCTCCAGAACTTCCTCCATAAACTCACAGAACTTCTTCCAGCTCTTTCTTTTGGCGACTACTACAGAGTTTCTATAGGTCTTCTGGGCTCTCCAATAGAGGTCCCAATCGAGCGGGCGGCCCGTGTTCATGACTCTATTTCACGCCGAGCCCTTTTCCTGAGCCTCTGCAGTCTCAATACCCACAAAGAGACCCTCTTGTTAGAGCGAACCGCTTTCACTGGACAGTTCTTCTCGAAGCTGCCCATTAAAGCCCTTTGCAGATGGACGCAGAACTCCACCTCGGCGCCGATTCTATGCCTCTTAAGGAAACCACACAGAGATGGAAAGATCTTCTCAAAATGAGTCCCGTTCTTCTCAGATTTCTTCTATAGATTGCCTCAGGTCTCACATTAGCAAGCCTGAAGACAATCTGCCTGTGGTCGGAGAGGAAGGACTTAGATGAGACGTGCCACCCGACAATCTCCGGAACCAAATTCCTAGAACATAAGATGAAGTCAAATACCTCACACCTAGCAACATTCTGAAATGTTGGCTCATTACCCCTATTCAGGATCTCCAGGTCAGTGGCCGCCAGGTGATCCAGAACCCTGCCCCGATCATTGAAATTGGTGCTATCCTAAACCATGTGCATTGGCGTCGCACTCCACGATCAGCGGCAGCCCCTTGGCCTGACAGTACTCCACCAGCTTGACCACAGCTCCTGGCGCAAGTGAGCCCTCTCCTCATGCGGAAAGTACGCTGAGCTCATCATTAACTTCCTGGTTTCACGTGTGTTGGATCTGCAAAAATCTGTAACGGGCCGCTTCACGATTTCGCGTGCGCGGAGAGCGCATTCGGGATTAGGATTCGTGAAGGGTCGAAACACAATTATGACGTTAGGTAAAGATACGTCGTTTATTTGCCTCTAGATGGCAATGGTCAGTGGTTACAGTATTGTGTGTTCACAATATTCGAAGTATTGTGACGCCGGTCTACATGAGTTTTTGTACGTCTCGTTAAAGCGTCCGGCTCGTGGCGCGGGGCGCGTGCGGTAGGACGGGCGTGTGTTTGCCGACGCGAGCTTGTTGGCACGAGGGGCGCGTGTTGTTAGCGTGCGCTTATGGGTGCGGAGCGCGCGGTGGTGCGAGCGGCGATGCCGTTACCCCGTATTGTCGCGAGTGATCTATGTGAGATTTGGTTCGATATCTCGCGGCGCGATAGCTTTGCAAACGAGCGCGAAGGCGCGTACAATACTTGGCCGGGTGGTTGGCGCGACTGCAGCGCAGCGACCTGCAGTTAGTATAAGCGTTGATATCGGTGACGCGGCGCGTGTTCCCAGAGCAAGGTTCGTGGGAGGCGTTGTTGCGCCGAGTTCGGACGGTCGGATATGAGGACTGTAATGCTTGAGAATACTCGAGGAGAGCGGCGAACTCGTCTACTCTGGGTCTCTACGGGGGCTTTGAGACAGGAATCGTCTCTGGAGCAGATAGTCGAGAATTCTCGACGGAGGCTGCGAACACGTCAACCTCCGGTTTCCTGTCTTTCGACGGTTTCGGAGCGGTTTCTGGGATAGTCTCGTGCGTACTGCTCGAGCGGAGTCAGACACCGATCTGGTACAGATCTGCAATCTGTTGGACTTTTTATACCATCCGGTTATGGCACCCGCGTCGTTTAACGTCCCCCTCGGGGTGGGGGAAACGGCGCGGGAGTTTTAGCTTAGAGCGCTCGGCGCTGCTCGGGAGCGCTCGGCGCTGCTCGGCGGTCGGTTGTTTATTTACCGGCTGTGTTTGTTACTATTAAAAATAGGGCGCTAACCGCCTCTGCCTTTGCCCAGCTAGTGTTTGCCGGGCGGCAGACTTCCGACGGGCGATGTGTCGGGAACGATGAGGTGATGCATCGTTACAGATCCACCACGATTGCCGCAACATCTCTAGAACAGAACTCCGTCATGAGCTGCGCTTCCAATCCCTTGACCGCAATTGCGGCTCTGGAGTCACTTGAAGAATTTACTACAAGCCGCAATGCCCTTAATGCAACTTCTATAAAGGAACCCAGGGTTCCTGCATTAGAGTGATACATGTGTGCACCATAGCCATGCTTCTGGTTAGAACAGTCAAAGAGTCCTTGCTGTGATGCAAGTTAATCTGAGTGAAATCCACCGTTACTATATCCACTTTATTAAGGGCTTGAAGCTGGCTGGGATTTTCCCTGCCTCGTTGCCTCGCTACGAGCTCCGAGCAGACTCACAGTGATCTGCTCGAGCCCATAGCTAAGCCTAAAGTCCCGCGTCTTTAACTTGAGGGCGCTGGGCTCCGGGATGTCGAGAATGAGGTTCCTCCCCTCAGGGAAATCACAACATTTTCGGCAAAAATCTGCCAGTTACCGGCCATGGCGATGAATCTGCCTTTCCAGCAGCCACAGGACCGCCGCCGCAGGCACCGGAATACCCGGAACCCAGGCAGCTACCCTGTGCCGCCTTTGAAGCGCGTCCAGGCCCACCACCCTGAGCTTAGCGCCCTCCCAAGGAGAGATGTGTCCAATTCGTTCAGAGAATCATCTCATCTTCTCCCCTGCGGCATAACGACGGCACCATTACGGAGCACTGCAGTTCCCGTGAAGCAAGAAAGGGGGCTCTCCCGGATCCCCGCCATTTCCGCGACCACCGCTCCCCGTAGCAAGGTCAATTGCTCCGAAGTCATCGCTTTCGGGGTAGCCCTCCTGAACAATCGCCCTTGCCATGGGATCGGCAGCAGAAGCATAGGGCCCAGTTGTCTGAGCCTTAGGCCTCTTAATTACCCTTTGCCGGGGTAAGGGGTACTGAAGGGGGGATATCCCCAAAGCCTGTCCGGTCCCTATTCCACCCCTTTAGGTGTCGTCCCGAGAGCCCTGGAAGAAGAGAGATCTAATCCTCTTAAGGCCAGCTCCCTGTTCCACTTAGCCCTCCTTTTCTCGGCTCCACAGCGGTTCTTCTTGCAAGAAGCCGCTGCTTCACCGACAGCGGTCCCGTTCCCTCCTCCGCCTTGAAGAGCCCATTTGGGACCCGAGGCTGCTACCTTTAAGGGTGGGAGCCCTTGCGAGACCTCACCCTTAATCCCCCCAAGACAATCCCGTCATCGATTTTTAAATTTGATCATCCATACTTGGTCCCACGAAATGGTAGGGAACGGAAGTCCAGCCGGGCATCCCCACATGCCCGCGTAAGGCTAGATACTCTGGGATTTCGCCCGGTGGCATCGTTCACGACTGCCCAGTGCCACGCAGCCCTCACCACCATATCTTCCAGCTTGGCTTGGAGAATCGATCCGCGGCAGTAGCCTTCCCAGTCCCCGACAATGTTTTACGCCCGTGGGGCCAGTTACAGTCACCATTACCCAGGAGCCTACTCGGGTCAGAGACCCGGAGGTCTCCTGGGCGTCCTCCTATCCGTCGCCCGGAGACGCGCCCGATAGGCGCCTAACCCACGGGAATCAATAGCATAACGATTAGAAATTTTAATCCAATATCTAAATTAAAGCATTTTGTGTTAAAATGTAAATTTTATGTAGTAAGTTTATGGAATGCTTAAAAATTAAAACAAAAGTTTTTTCAAATGTCATCATTTTAAATTTAAAGTTTTTTGCCAATTGTGCATGATTCATTTGGATGTAAAGTCATGCAGAAGCGAGAAATAATCATCAAAAAAGAACTATAATAAGGTTTAAAAAATGAAATTTTTGGTTTTAAGATATTTTTTTGATCACATACACACACACACACTCACAACTATCCCATTTCTGAAGTCACATAAATTTAACTTTCGTCATTTTTACAACTGATTTGAAGTGATTCTTTAATATTTTTCAAAGTGTTCATATATATATATATATATATATATATATATATATATATATATATATATATATATATATATATATATATATATATATATATATAGGCTATCTCACAATTTCTGTATAATACTTTATTAGCATATTCTAGAGATAAAATAATGTCAAAAATTCTAATACATAAATTTTGAGGCTGCAACAGTTTTTTCTGTATATATATATATATATGTATGTATGTATGTATGTATATATGTATGTATGTATGTATGTATGTATATAATATATATATATATATATATATATATATATATATATATATATATATATATATATATATGTATATATAATATATAAATACATATATATATAAATATATATATATATATATATATATATATATATATATATATATATATATATTATAATATACATGTATATGTATTTAAAATTATTTTAATATAACTTTTTTACAATCTTTATACATATGCGGAATACTTTTTCTGTATTTATTTAACTTTTAGATGGGAATATATTGCTGGAAATAATTGGGGCAAGTGCGAAGATGGTACACACAAACAAGGTTGCGGACCTCAAGAAACCTTTAAATCTTGCTCCGATATTCGTATTGGTTAATTACTTTTAATAAAAATTCTTAATTGCATATATATTACATATATGTTACATATTATATCTCTATGCAAAGCTTCAATAATTAACATAACAATAAAGCAATATAAATGTATTAATATTTGTATATTATTATTTAATATAATCTCATTTTATTATGGTGTGCCAAAATTAGATCGATAAATTTCTGATGATTATAAAGGACAAATTAATTTTGTCAATAAACCCGTGTCCGCAAATAAGCCATTTTTTCACTAGAGAATCAAAGTTGGTCGATCTAATTTTTAGATAATCTGTATATATACATATTTAATTCTTATACCTCAAATAACTCCGTTACTTTTACATATACAAAAAAATGGTAAAGGAAGAAGTTGTATGAATCAAAAGGGAAAACACGATGATGAAATTAAAAGGTTATATTAAGGTCATTTTGTTATTTCAAGGTCATTGATGTTTTTTTAAATGAAATCATGATTTTAAATAGATTATGTTTTAACTGATTTCAAAAGGAATTCAATGTATAACATGACCTTCAAATAACTTTGTACTCTAAATTCACTCTATAATGATATGGGATAATTGTTATAGCCCAAAAGGCTATATCCTTTTATTTATTAATATAATTAAATATATTCGTTTGCTGAAGCCTTAACGCGAACACGTATGTTATAAGCGTTGACCGCGCAAAACGCTGATACTGCGAGCCTTGCTGATACTTCTTCCATTTTTTGTGTATGTAAAAATAACGGAGTTATTTGAGGTGTAAAAATTAAATGAAATACTCTGCTCATATATAAATTATTATATTTATACGGAGAACAATTTCTCGATGAAATTAGCTGATTATTTTGATTATATATTTTGATTAACTATTTTTCATAATGATAAATCACGGTATCTTTTATGGTCTTTAAGAGTTCTATAATGTTATTTTCTACAACTTATTTAACAACTTATTTGCTAATGCAAATACACTTTATTATATGTCAGTTCTTGGAACGATTACGATAACTACGGCTCCTTATTTGAAAAATTGTGTCTGAAAGCATTTTTGACATGAAATTTTGAAAAAATAGTAAAAAAATTTTCCGACTAATAGTCTCAGAGATTATATCACTTTAAAATACTGGATATGATGACAAAAGTTTACGGACCTAATAACCTTGATCTTGATATACAGGGTGTATCAAAAGTCTGGAAACATTCAAATATCTCGTAAATGTTACATTTTACAGAGAAAAATATTTCAGACAAAAATTGTAAGGCTTAAAAAGACGCACTTAATGACAGTATTAATTTGATCACAGGTGACATTGCCAAAGTCAGGTCAAGGTCAACTTAAAATTTTTAAATGAAAATCCCAATTTTTTATTGCATATTCTTGTAACTTATGTCGAGAGCTTTTCAAAACACTATAATAAAGTATTTTGTCATTAAGAATTTTTTGAATTATTTTGTATCTTATTCTGACATATTTTAGTATAAAATTTAAAATATCTCGAAAATTATTTAGTGTTCAATTTGTATTGTAATTGTATCGTAATACTTTTATGTACAGAATAATAAGATGAATCAAATGGTGTAAAAAAAAATAAATAATTGTTATAAAAAATATATTGCAAATAATTGCATACTTTTTTTAAAAACAATTATTTTCTTTACAAAATAATTCAAAAAATTCTTAATAAAAAAATAGTTTATTATAGTTTTGGAAAGCTCTTGATATAAGCTATAAAAATATGCATTAAAAAATAGGGAATTCCATTTAAGAAATTAAAGGAGTCCTTGATTTGACCTAACCTTAATGATGCCATACAAAATCAAATCAATGACACCATCTTATGTTTCCCTCAAAACCATACAATTTTTGTTCAAAACGTTTTTCTCTAAAATGCTTAGTTTTTGAAAGAAAAGGTGTGTACGGGTGATCTAGGACACCCTGTGTATGTGTATATATATATATATATATATACACAGCGGCCTATATGTATATATATATGTATGTATGTATATATATATATATATATATATATATATATATATACATACACAGCGGCCTATATGTATATATATATGTATGTATATATATATATATATATATATATATATATATACGCGGCTAGCATCGAGTCACGTGACCACATACAACGCTGAAACGAGCGTCTCATGAATTCGCACCTTAAAGCGTACGTCCCATGGTCTAGTCGCGCGATAGCGCGAAACGCGTACTCATTCGCCAATACTTTTTAATTAATATTTCAATAATTATTGCAAAAATTTCAAAATGGTAAAGGATTTTTCTGTTTAGTTTGCACTGTCCTCCATCCGCTCATGAGAGTTGGCACAATCTTTGCAGGACCCTGTATACCGATTTTATATATACCGACACACACACACGCACACGCACGCACACACACACACACAGATTGAGATACAAAAGCGTTGGATAGTTTATTGCCCAACCTCGGGGGTCCGAGAGGCGCCATCAGGCGTCTCTGGTGCAGGCCATGGCTCTTTACAGGCCTTCGGTCTGGCTCGACGGAGCCATGGGGGATCGCCGAATTAAGGACGCGCTTAGGCGCATCCAGCGACTTATAACCCTGAGGGTGGCGTGTGCCTATCGCATGTCTACGCACCGTCTCACATCGAGCGGTCACGGTCCTGGCCGGCCTCCCCCCCCCTGCGAGCTGGTTGCGCGTTCGCACGCTGAAATGTATTGGCGTGTGCGGCGGCTCCGGGGAGGGGGTACCACCATCATGGCCGGGACCAGATAGCAATTAAGGTGCCAGGCACAACGACTCCTCCTGCTGAGGTGGCGACGCTACCTCGCCGTCGAACAGGTCCACGTGGGCCAGAGGACCGTTAAGGTCATTGCTCCCCTCTTGTCAGAATGGACAGAGGGGAGCAATGGCCGAGGAACAGAATGACAGGGGGGAGCAGGGGTGTCCCCTTCAGGATGGCACAGGTACTCACCGGACACGGCTGTTTCGGTGAATATCTGCACAAGATTAGCAAAGAGGGCACCACTTCTTGCCATCACTGCGAGGAAGAGAGGGACACGGCACAGCACGCGCTGGACAGTTGTCCAGCATGGGAGTACGAGCGCCGTGCCCTCACCAGTATTGTGGGGTTTGACCTCTCCCTCCCGGCAGTAGTTGCTGTCATGCTGGAGAGAGAGGTCAAATGGAGGGCGGTGGCCTCCTTCTGTGAGACTGTCATGTCTCGGAAGAAGGCCGCCGAGAGAGAGAGAGGCAGCGGAGCGCGCCCCCGGCGGACCGCAGAGGTGGCGGCCTCGGGCCTTGCCGTCATCGACATCGTCCTCGTTCTCTCGTCGCCCCCTTGATGAGGCAGCAGGATGACGGTAGGGGTGGGGGGAAGGAACTTACACCCCCTTCCTAGCCTCGGAAGGAAAAGAGAAGAAGGAAGGATGGCCATTGGCCGCAACTAAAACTCCCTCACGCTTGGGGAGGAGGAAGAGTTCCGGGTGAACGGCGGGCCGCTGCGACAGTCCGTGTGATCTATGCACCCGGGACTGAAGAGCCGGGGCGAGAATGGGTCCTCGCCCCGGACCTTGCACCCCTCACATTTTTCCAGCTTAGGGAAGGAAGGCAGACTGTGGAAAAGGTGGTGTCTCCCCCGCGGCCTTAAAAATCAAGACGACCTGGTCGGGAACACACACCAATTCCCGGCCAAGCGGCGGCGGCCCAATTATAAGGGTCGTTGCCACAGAGTAACTATAGCCCGGCAGGAGCGTGGAAGATTATGCCGCTAGCAAGGCCGACGCTTCCCCCCTTCCAAGGGCAAGTCGGACACCCGGAGGGGTGTATATTCGTAAATTTTAAATTGACTGATTGACCTAATTTTGGTAATGCCACCTATGGTCAAATTAATACTGTCATTAAGTGCGCCTTTTTAAGCCTTACAACGTTTGTTTGAAATATTTATCTCTAAAATGTAACGTTTACGAGATAATTGAGTGTATCCAGATTTTTGACACACCCTGTATGTTTGAAGATCACTATCGCGAGTATCTTCCATATGGAGGTGGACCTTGCTTTGCGTTATAAATGCGTCACAATGGTTCCACTTTCCCCTTCGAAGGAGGTTATACTTTAGGAAGATATAACCCAAACCAATTTCAATTTTAAATCAGAAATAAGTTTCACATGAGTTTATAACTATGCGAAGGGATGTTCATCTTACCTTATTCTACCCT
Organism: Cataglyphis hispanica; assembly: GCF_021464435.1. Lineage (NCBI taxonomy): Eukaryota > Metazoa > Arthropoda > Insecta > Hymenoptera > Formicidae > Cataglyphis > Cataglyphis hispanica. The sequence goes on along the minus strand of NC_065977.1, from coordinate 4,368,267 downwards.
CTGCTTATAGAGCGAAACGAGGTTTAATAATTGTACGGTTTATGTTACAAAGTATCCTGCGTAGACGCAGTGCGTTTCGCACCCCACCCCTCTTGAAGGGTGGGGCACTTTCGGAAGATATAACCTAACCCAAATCAAATTTTAGCTTTAAATCAGAAATAGGTTCGGATTAGGTTTTTTTCGGGTGAACAAGAGAAAGGGCAGAATTTCTCCCCCGCCCACACGTGCACTAAATCCTACACGTACATACATCAGCCAATTACTTCCTTTAGCTCTGACACTAAATGAAATTTCTCAAACTTCTTTTATTTATAACTTTTTAATCAATAATTATTGCCGATTAAGGACAAATTATTCCAAGTTATATCCTTGACAACATATATCAAAGTCAAGGTCATCAAAATTGGCTACCCTATACTGTTTTTTGAAAATTTTTTGAGAATTCACTGTTTTTTGTAGAAATTATAAATGAAATTTATCTTTACAAAAAAATGGTAAAACAAAAGATAGTATTGAATAAGAAAAATGGAAAGCGGTCCTCAGAGCGAAGCTCCACCTGTTGCACACAGGCAGACAAGATCTATTGTGCCTCTTCGATAAACGGACTCTCAGTTCAGGTCTTTTCACTTCCAACAGAGGAGAATCTTGAGCAGGAGATTTCTAATCTAATGGGGCCTCGCAAAAGTAGAGACCATCAGCTCTAGCCTAGCCCAGGCATAAGCTGGGCCATCGCCCAGCACAAGGAGGCGACGCCGGTGCGTCACATTTCCTGCAATTGGATATCATGCTAATTTATGCAGATGATAGTTGAGAGTGCGACGCCTTGTGTAAATACGAATCGCCAACCCGGTCTCTCTCGTCTACTTAACTCTAATGCAGCTGATAAAGCCCACTTATGGACAATTTCCGAGGAGAGCCTTCGCCTACCTACATCCGATCACGCCTTTTCAGGAGGCCAGCGACCGCTGATCTCGCAGCCAGCGACCGCTCTTTCCCATCTAGGCTGTAAGGAATACCAATCGCCAGCTCCGGTCCCACCAACACAGTCTCTGAGCCAGCTCTGACAAGCTGGTCGGCCTCATTGCCTCTGATGTTAGCGTGTCCAAACATCTAGATCAGAGCAACCATTGTATCTCGCAAGTTCTCCCAAGGTGCAACTGTCTCAGACCAATTTGGAAGTAACAATCGGAGCACCAAGAGCCCTAAAAGCCGCCTGGCTGTCCGAGCAAATGCTAATGCATCTGCTCCTCTCTTTACTGAAGAGATCTTGTGCACAGCATAAAATCGCCACTATCTCCACCTGGAAGATTTACTCCACCGTGACAAATTTACAGAATCGGATAGATTCATTGATTCCTCAATAGTAAACATCTGCACCTGAGCGCAAGCCGATCCTGGATCCATCCGTAAAAAGAATAAGCCCATATTTCAGCACCGAATCCTGCGGCCTAAACCAGTCTTCTCGCTCCGGAAAACATACCTTGAGGCGCCTTCAGGGAACGAATGGTTGGCATTTTGTCTTGCTCCATGCTGAAGATAGGATGAGAAAGGACCCCGTCGGAAAGCTTGGTGTGCTTGATGCCGGCACTCAATTTTCCCTCACCTCTCAGTTGATACGCCGCCGATGCAGCCGCCGGATACCGTATGACAAAATGGCGCAATGCCGAACAGCATCCCTACCGCCAGTTGACGTAGTCCTCATAGCCTCAAGAGCCCCTCTTAGAATAAGAGCCTTCAGATGCTCTACCGATGTTTTCGCCAATACTAACTGTATTAGGTGGTCCTAGGCCACCAGAGCGCTCTGTATGAGTTCCAGGAGCGTGTATAGAAAGGGAGCTGGCAATAATCGCACGATGATCGCCAGTGCGCAAAGAAACCTTTAAGTTTGCTGAATAGTCCATCGACTAATAAGCACCAAAGAAGTGGAGAGAGCACCCCGCTCTGTAGGCAACCTCGGTCTACCCAGTCACCGACACTGCTAGTGCCGAGCGTCGTGTTATGCCCTTGGAAAGGCACGGGTAATTTTGAGATCGTTAGCCGATTGAGAACTAGGAAGTTCAAGGATGATCAGGATGTCTAGTTGGTTTGTCAGAATGAATGTAGCCTCCCTTTAGTTTTGTAAAAAGATATATATATTTTCACTATCTCATTACACAACTGTTAAAGACTGACATTAGTAACTGCCCGAAATAAATCGATAGTAATGACTGCCCGGTATTAATTTATCTTAGTGACTGCCCATCGCTTATTAGCGATGATTCTTTTTATCGTTTCTCCTTTGATCGATTTTCCAGGAGGGGATTGCTCGATACCATGATCATATTTAATCACGGTATCGTTTTGGGCAGCAAAGCCCAAGTGCAAATTAAAGGAGTTCAAAGTCAAATTCCAAAAGACTTTCTTGTTAGAGCGAATCACTCTCGCTGGGCAGTTCTTCAAACTGCTAAAGCCCTTTGTAGATGATCCACGCAAAATTCCACCTCCGCACTGGTCTTATGCCTCTTAGGGAAGCCACATAGACCAGTGGATAGGTCCCTCCGAAATGAGTCCCAATCCGTTCTTCTCGGATTTCTTCTATTGAGATTGTATTGCAGATTGTCTTCGACCTCTCATTGGCAAACCTGAAGACAATCTGTCTGTGATCGGAAAGAGAGGGTTCAGGTGAGACTCGCTAACCGACAACCACCGGAATCAAATTCCTAGAGCACAGAATGAAGTCAAGCACCTCGTTCCTAAGCATTGGAATATTGGTTCGTTGCCTCTGTTCAGGATCTCCAGGTCAGTGGTTACCAGGTATTCCAGTAGCCTACTGCCCCTGCCTTCGTTGGTATTGGTGTTCCCCCAAATCGTGTGGTGCGCATTAGCGTCGTACCCCACAATCAGCCTTTTCCTGGCAGTACTCCACCAGCCTAACTACAAGTCCTAGCAAAAATGAACCTTCCTCGTCATGCGGAAAGTATTCTGAGCTTACCATTACCTTTCTGGTTACAACCGTGGATCTGAGGAAATCCACCATGATCATTGACCGCCACAACATCCTTAAAACAGAATTCCGGCATAAGTTGCGCTTTTAATTCCTTTACCACAATTGCGGCCCTGAGATAGGCTCCATGAGGGACTTAAAAAGTCCTGCAACAGGCCGCAATGCCTCTAATGGAGCCCACATATACCCAGGGTTTCTGCAAGAGGCAAATACTTGTATGCATCACAGCTATGTTCCTAGTCAGAACAGCCGAGACGCCTTTGCTATGATGCAGGTTAATCTGGATGAATTTCACCGTCGCCTTGCTCACTTTATTGAGAGATTACGCTGGCTGGGACTCTCCCTGCCCTGTTGCCTCGCTACGAGCCCCAAGCAGATTCATACTGACTTGCTCGAGCCCATAGCTAAGCCTATAGTCTCGTGCCTTCAGCTTGAGGACACTAAACTCCGGGATTCCAAAAATGAAGTTCCTCCCCTCTGGGAAAGCCCCTCAGACTATCATTATTAGTAGAAATATTCATTTTTATCCCACGCGAAGCTAGGAAACGGAGGTCTGCCCGGGCAAAATCCCGCATGCCCGGGTAAGGCTAGATACTTTGGAGTTTCGTCCAAAGCTCCAGAGACATCGTTTAAGACCCCCAGTACCACGCAGCACTCGCTACATTCCCAACTTGGCTTGGGGAGTCTGTCCGCAGTAGTAGCCTTTCTCCCAGACAGGATTTTACGCCCGTGAGGCCAGTTATAGCCACAGCTACACAGGAGTACACTACTCGAGTCATAAAGACCAACTCGGAGGCAACCTGGGCGTCCTCCTATCCGCCGTCCGGAGAAAACTCAATCCACAGGAAAATTAAAAATAACATATCACCGATTTTATCGCCATTTAAATCTGTTATAGGGGAAGTTTTTCTATGTAATTCCTCCCAAGAAAGAAGTGGGGGACAGCATTGGTTTAGAAGATATAACAAATTTAAATTTGACATTAAAGTTTATGCTATAATAATCTGTTATGTTTTTATTTAAAAAAACTGTTTACATTTATATGTGGGAAAATGGTTCGTCCCTTCTCCTGTATCCCCATCCCGAAAGAATTTTAATTTAACCCAAATCTATTTTTAGTTTTAAAAGTTAGATTGGATTAAGTTGAAATTTTTTCGGGGAGGGTGTGCAAAAGGAAGGACGGAGCCCCTCCCGCGCTCACGCATTCAGTGAATAATATTTTTCAAAACAAGACTCAGAAATTCATGTAGTCATATATTAAAAGCTATTAATAAACTACAAGAAGTAGGTGAACAATAATTAACAAAAAATTCGTGTACTTATCTCGTAAATATAAACAAAAACTTTTTCTACGTCTACTCTACAATAAATGCAACGTTCACACACTTCACTTTTCCTAATGTTGTTCTAATATAATAACAGAGAAGAAGCATCAAAACTGTGGAAAAAAAAATTTTATGTTATATATCCTAAACAAAGGCTGTTCTTTACTTCTTACTTGCGGGGAATTACTAAAAAGAATCTCCAACATATTTAAGTGGTAATAGAATTTCTGCTTTACATACAGAAAGTGAAAATCTATATACTCATGGTGTAAGTTTTAAAAATACTTATAATTTTTTATATACTTCATATATTTAAAAAATATACAGCAATACATTTGTTGCATATATTGTGCCCTTGGAAAGGCACGGATAATTTTGGGATCATTATCCGATTGAGAACTAGGAAGTACAAGGATAGTCAGGGTGTCCAGCTGATTTGTTGTAATAATTGTAGCCTCCCTTTAGTTATTTTATATATTTTCACTATTTCACTAAGCAATAACTGTTTAAAATTGAATAAAGATTGAGTAAGTTAGTAAGTTAGTAAACTGCCCAATATTGACCGATGTTCGTGACTAATATAATTCATCCGATATAATTCGATAATAATGACTGCTCGACATCAATCAATGTTAATAACTGCCTGGTATTAATTTATCTTAGTGACTGCCCGATATAAATCGGTAGTAATGTCTGCCCGATATAATACTTGATTAATGGCTGCCCATTGCTTATTAATGATGATTCTTTTTATTGCTTCCCCTTTGATCAATTTTTCAGGAGGGACTCGCTCGGTACCGTGACCATATTTGGTCACAGCATCATTTTGAGCGGCAAGGTCCAAGTGTAAACTAAGGGAGTTCAAAGTCAAACTCCTTTGCTTGCACCTTCGCAATTTCCTTTTGTAAATTTATCGCGTTCTTATCTCCGCATTCTTTTCGCAATCAGATGATTGCGCTGCCGCGATGACTCGGGCTTCGCGTGTGGCTCGCCGTATCAGCGTTTCGCGCGGTCAACGCTCGTAATATGATACGTATTTGCGTTAAGGCTTGAGCAATGATATATTTAATTTAATTGGACTTCCGTTTCCGGTGTCGAGTGGTGTGTGGAGAAGTGGTTGACGTGTGTATCTTGTGGGTAGTAAGGAGTTAGAGTGAGGAGGGAAAGAGGAGTGAGTGTGTTGGTGGGAAAGCGTGTGTGAGAAAGAGCGCGGGGAAGTGAAGAGCAAAAGTGGAGGCGCGGTGTAAGGGCGGATATAAGAGCATAAAGGGAGGCGTGGAGCAGTGGCAATAAGCCATAGAATATAGATATCGGAGAGCGTAGATGGACTCAGTGAGGTGACGGGAGTCGGCATAGAGGGCGGGGAATTAAGATGGCACAGTTCGCTTGTAAAGAAGGTAAAGAAAGAAGAGGGAGCATGGAATGTGGAGGAGCCATGAAAGGAAGAGAGGAGTCGATTATAGGGAAGGAGGAGGAAGAGCTGAAGAAGTAGGAAAGTCAGGATTAATGAAAGATGGATAGGATGGATAGAAGGAGAAGGGAGCTAAAGAAGGATTGGAAGGAAATGAAGAAGGATGGAAGGAGGTGGAAGGGATGGAAGAATGAAGGAGGAAGGAGGGAGGATGGAAAGGATGGAAGGAGAGGAGGTATGGAAGGAGATGGAATGGAAGAGATGGAAGGAAGGAAGGAAGAAGATGGAAAGAGAAATGGAATGGAAGGAGGGGAAATGGAAAGATGGAAAGGAATGGAAGGAAGGAATGGAATGGAATGGAAGGAATGGAAAGGAAGGAGGAAGGAGAAATGGAAGAAGGAAGGAGGAAGGAGGAAGGATGGATGGAAGGAAGAGATTGGAAGGAAGGATGGAGGTGGAGAGGAGGAAGGAATGGAGGAAGATGGAAAATGAGGAGGAAAGATGGAGGTTTGGAATGAAAGAAACTGTTGAAAGTGGAAGGAAAGAATGGAGGATTGGACGTGGAAGGAAAGGAATGGAGATGAGAAAGGATAGTGAAGGAGGAAGAAGGAAGGAAGGAAGGTATGGAAGATAATGATAGATGGAAATGGTGGAGATGGATGGAGGAAGAAGGATGGAAATGGAAATGGAAAGGGGAAGAGATATGGAGGAAAGGATGGAGATATGGATGGATGGAAAGGAATGGAGGGAATGGATGGAATGGATGGAAGGATGGAATGGAATGGAATGGAAGGGAATGGAATGGAAGAGGAGGAGGGAATGGAGGGATGGATAGGAATAAGGAAGGGTGGAAAGGTGAAGGCAAAAGAGATGGGGATTGGATAGAAGAATGAAAAGTGGAGGATAGGAAATGGAATGGATAGGATAGTAGAGGAGATATGAGAGGAATGGAATGGAATGGATGGAGGAATAGGGAGGAAATGATAGAATATGGATTGGGGAATGGAACAGGTGGAAGAGTTGGAAGGGAGGGATTGGGAAGGTGAAGGACAAGAGAATCAAGGAGGAGGGAGTGGAGGATGGAAAGGGTGGACAATGGAATGGATGGAATAGAGGGGGAATGGACGAAGAATGGGGGTGGACTGGATAGACATGGATGGAGACGAAGAGGTGAGGATGGATAAGCAGGTGGATAGGATAATGGACCGGATCACCATCCATAGCATGGATAAAAGGGGAGAAGAGAAAGAAAGAAGGAGGACGGATGGAAAGTGGTGGACGAGAGGAAAGAGGAATTAGGAAATGGATGAAGGGAGGGGGGATGGATGGAAATATGAGACAAGATAAAGGAGGTGGAGGATGGAATGAAGGGAAAGGAAGGGATGGATGGAGAGGAGGAAGATGGAAGGAAGAGGAAGATGGAAAGAAGGAAAGGAAAGAGAAAGGAAAGAAAGAAGAGAGGAATGGAAGGAATGGAAAGAAGGAGAAGGAAGGTGAAGGAAGGAACAATGGAAGAGTGGGATGGATATTTCAGAAGTCTGCTGGGGGGGGTGGATGGCAGAGTGGTGATGGGGCAGAGAGCAGGAATTTGGATGGATGAGGAGATGGACATAGATAGAAATGAGATAAGATCAGCAATAGGAAGATTGAAAGATAATAAAGCGGTGGGTTTGGATGGAATTCGGCGGAGGTGGAAATATGGAGGAGAGGCCTGGAGGAATGGGTATGGAAAATATGCAATAGGGTTTGGAAGGAGAAGGATGGATAGAGAGGAGGAGGGAGCAATGAAGGATATTAAAGAAGGGGAGGGGGAGAGTGGAAGAGTATAGGGGTGGCCAATGGACTTGGACGATGCTGGCAAGGTAGACTAAATGAGAGATGGAGAAGAAGAGTGGAATGCAGAATCAGACCGGATGGAAAGGTTAGGACAATGGACAACATTTTCATACTAAACTATTTAGTGAATAGACAGTTAGGGAAGAAAAAAGGGAAACTAGTGGCATTTTTTATAGATTTGAAAGCAGCGTTCGACTCGGTGGATAGGAGGAAATTGATGGAAGCGATGAGGGAGAGGGGGGTGAGGGAAGGACTGGTCAGAAGGAGCGAGGATGTTTTAAGGGAGACTAGGAACAGAGTGAGGAGGGGAGAGGATTTAGGAACAGGTTTTTGGACAGGGAGAGGAGTAAGGCAAGGATGCCCTCTGAGCCCTCACCTATTCAATTTGGTAACGGCCGATTTGGAGGAGGTAATGAGAAGAGGAGGATGGGGAGGGGTTAATCTAGGAGGGATGAAGATATTTACCTTGGCATACGCGGATGATGTGGTTTTGATAGCGGAGGAGGAGGACGGGATGAGGAGTATGATTGGAAGGTTAGAGGACTATTTGGAGAAGAAAGGATTGGAGCTAAATATAGGAAAGTCAAAAATATTAAGGTTTAGGAAAGGAGGAGGGAGAGTAAGGACGGTAAACTGGAGGTGGAAGGGGAGGAGGATAGAGGAGGTTAAAGAATTCGCTTATCTGGGGTATATAATGCAGAGAAATGGAGGACAGGAGGCGCAGATAAGAGATAGGTTAAGGAAGGGCGCGGCTGTAATGGGTCAGGTATGGGGATTGGGAAAAAGGAAATTTAAGGACGATTGGGGAAGAAGATTATGGCCTCGATAAACTGGTGGACGGTGATGGGCATGGGGTAGAAATTGGAGTGGAAAGAGGAGTCTGAGGGGTTACAGGAAAGGCATTCAAGATGGCGTTAGGAGTGGAATGGGAACGCCGGGATATATGGTGAGGGAGGAGTTGCAGAGAGAAGCAAGAGGAAGGGCAGGGAGAAGGGCGTGGGGGTTGAGAAAAGGTTGGAGGAAGGTAGGGGAGTGGACAGGAGGAGGTGTGGAAGAGTGAGAGAGGAGTACGAAGAAGAGAGATTTATCGAAGTGGGAAGAGGAAAGATGTGGGTACTTCGAAGATAGAGGTATGGGAATGAGGGAGGTGGAGGAGAGAAGGGAGGAAGGAGTGTTAGATTTTGGTTATTTTGTGGAGAAGGATATGGAGAGGGATAGGAAGGAACGATGGGAAAGGATAGATAGGTCGAGATACAATAGGTTCTATGGAAAAATCAAGGGAGGGATCCAGAGAATGGAAGAATGAGTGGGGAAAGTAGGAATGGAATGGAATGGAAGGAATAGGATGGAAGGAATGGAGGAATGAAATGGAAGGAGGATGGAAGTGGAAGGAATGGGAGGAGGAATGGAGAGATGTGAGGAAAGTGAGGAGGGAGATGGAAGGAATGGAGAGGAATGAGATGGAAGGAATGGAGATGGAAGAGAGGAGAGAGAGAGAGAAAGAGAGAGAGAGAGAGAGAGAGGGAGAGAGAGAGAGAGAGAGAGAGAGAGGGAGAGGAGTGTTGTGGATGTGAGATTGAGATGTATGAGAGGAATGGAAACATGAACCGGAAGCGGAGGTCCCAAATAAGAGTAGGATAATAGCGTGTGTGTGTGTAGGTAGGTTAGGAATTGATAGGGATTAAGTTAAGATAAGTTAGAGATAAGTAGTGGTAAGCTAGAGTTAAGATAGTGTAAGTGTTAAATGTAAGAGATTGTAACCCCAAGGGGAACCAATAAATTTCTATCTATCTATCTATCTATCTATCTATCTATTTAATTTAATTAATAATTATTAAATAAAAAGGTATAGCCTTTTGGACTATAACACATGATATATAATGTTGTGCCTCGCGGGGAGGCACTGGAATTTTGGGATTTCGCCATCAAAGGCTTAGGAGCCGAGGACCGGGTCGGGAGCCGGTTTATTGAAAGTTCTATAATTTTCCGTCGGAATAAATCAGTTTTATTCTTATATATTGAGTCACTTTCTTTTCGTTCCCCTTCACAGTTGTGCGGTATAGCGTTACGTCAGCGCGAATCGAATATCGCAGTCACGATCGCAAGATCAGTTGTGGCTTCGTTCGCGTAATAGTTCGAGTCGCGGCTAGACTTGAGTTGATCGCAGTAATTGTTCGATATTAATCGGTGATAATGACTATATAAATTGATAGTGATGGCTGCCCGCCGCGTATTCGCGGTGATATCTTTTTATTGCCTCCTGTTTGATTGATTTTTGGAGGGGATCCCTTAGCGACACGACCACATGTGATTATGTCGCTCGAATCGTTAGGTCGAAATGCAATTTGAGATCGTTCAAAATTCCTTGCATTTCCGGGTGATTCGATTCTTTTCGCAATCGCTTAGTCTCGGCGCGTGGCTTGTTTCGTCAGCGTTTCGTGTAGCGCTGGTAACGTTATACGCCTTTCGCAATATCTCTCTAACTCGTGTTAAGAAATATTTTTTAAGCTATTTAGTAATTATAATTATTCGGTTATAGCTATTTGGGCTATAACAATAATAATAAATACAGTAGTGATATTTCTAATCATTAACTAAATAATATTAATTTAGATATAGATTTGACACTTAAAAGTATTGATAAGAGATGGAATTACATTGAGAAAAATTCTTCTACTTCATCATGAGGAATTTTTGAATATAGTCCGTTTTGTTCTCAACATTTCTTTCGTTTAATATTTCTTACTATAAATAAACTTTTGGCATACCTATGGGTTCCTCACTGTTACCTATCATTGCGGATATCATTGTACAAAATCTGAGCAAGGTAATTAAGATCCTTCCGTTTAAAATGTCGTTTTATGTCAGATATGTTGACGCCATCACCTTGTTGGTTTCTTCTTCCATGCTTCAATTTACTCAATTTACTCGCGTTTAATTTCATCCATCCGAGATTACAATTTACGCTGGAAGAGAGCATCAACCTTCTGAATTTTTTAGATACTATTATTATCATTAAAGATAATTTGATTGAATTTGATTGGTACCCTAAACCCAGTTTTCCGGTAGATACCTCAATTTTGAGTCTCAACATCTTCTTTGCCAACATCCTCTTTAAAAAAGGCACCATTATGGGTTTATAGATACAATCTGTTTTATCTCATTCAAAGTTTCAACAAAAAAATCTTAAGCATATAATTGAAATTTTGCTTCAGAACAGCTTATTCATTGCCTTTGATCTTTGGGGTTCTCCATTCAAGACTAAAAACACTATTTTTTAACAAAAGAACGACAAAGAAAATTATAATTGACTTTAATGATGACATTAAGGAGAACCGGATAACTTTTTTCAATAGTTCATTCATTGCGGAATTGTCAGAACAATTTAAGCACGTAGTCCGTAATCAGATTGTGCTTTCGTACACAGCCTTAAATAAATTACATTCTATTATTAAAATATACAAAGATCCTATAGACAGTCACGTATGAACATCATATATAAAATTTTCTGTAAAAACTGTGACGCATCATATATAAACCAAACGGGGTAGATTATTAAATAACATTAAAACAGCATTAATAATCACATTGCAATCACATTAAAAGAAATACAACGCAAAATTCAGTGATCATAAATTATCATGAATTTGATTGGGAAAATGTCGATATTTAGGACGAAGAATTTTCTTGATAAAAAATTGATATCTGAAAAAGTGTTTATCAGATGTCGAAAAAATAGTCTTAATCAACAAACGAATACGGAATATCTCCATGATGCATATGACTATCATAATCATAGAAAATTTAACAAAAATTAATATAATTTTAAGGTTTAAATAAATCTAGCGCTTCATATATTGTCCCTGCTTCTGCTAAGTATCGTTCTATGTTTGTCTTGTTTATTATTTAAATTGTTTTGTTATTTTTATGTCCCCATATATCATTTGATTCTGACACCGTGTTCTTACGTTCTCGGCTTTCCGTCTGGTTTTCAACTAATTTGGTGAGTCTCTCTCTCTCTCTCTTCGCTAAATTATTCTTTTTTTTCATCTCAGTGAGACTTTTTTATTAATTTGTGTTCCCTCCGATATTGCGGACTTCATGTTTTCTTTTAACGACTGAAACCGATAAAAGACTTACTGCGGAGATAGGAGGTGAAGCCGAATGTCAGGGATATACGATGATCATATATTCTTTTATGCCGACTTGTTGAAGAGGATCCAAAAAAAGGATCGAAACATCCAGTATTTTAAATAAAAGAATATCTTGCGTTTTTTTGTACAATAATTAATGGTGTATTAATTTTGTACTTGACTCTTATTAGCTTTTTATATAATCCTTTTGTAATATTTATTTCAGAATTTAAGAAAGTTTTGTGTATGTGTAATGTTAAAAAAATTAAACAGAATATTATATAAATTGAATACCATTGAAAATAAATTTGAAATACTTCAAGACAAAAGAAAATATTGGAATTAATCTAATTATACAAAACAATCACATACAATTCCTGATATGTATCATTAAAAAATACATATATAATAACCAAAATTACATACATTTACCAGAATTACATATACATTATCAGAATTAACATTGTTTGAAGAACAATTGTAAGGTATCAGATTCAAGAAAAATGTAATGTGTGTGTATGTGTGTGTGTGTGTGCGTGTATGTGTGTGCACGCACGCGCGTGTGCGTGCGCGTGTGTGTGCGTGTGTGTGTATGTTTGTCCCACTTTAATCTATCACCTCTCGTAATTTTGTAGAGAGTGGTCGGAGAGAAAAATGTTTCAGACAAAAGTTGTATGATTTCGAGGGAAAAATAAGATGGTGTCATTGGTTTGACCTTAAGTGAACGTGCCAAGGTTATATGGAGTTCAACAGTAGTATAGGGCAATGATGTCAGAATATCCACGCTTGCAACCGTAGTGGAAGGGATGACGCACACAAGTGCAAACCGCGTGGGCTCGGCGTTTCGGCTGGCTTCGGACAGCAGAAGAGGACAGATATATTATTTTGTCTCTCCTTCTTATCGAGTCAGCAACGAAAACGAATGGTGGGCCGGGCGGGTGGCACGCGATGCGCAACGCTGCTTGCTTCTCGATTTTCGCTTCTTGCTATGCGTTAAATGTTTTTTTTCAGCCTTTTTGTATAAGATATTATCCATTACATATCTTGTATGTAATATAGTTATTTTATATATAATATTATAGTTATTATACATATGTAATATAGTATTATAATAATATTATGATTAAAAATACGTATATAAATTACTTAAAGTTTTTAATTCACGTAAAAGTGCATTTCAAATCGATAATTTAAAAAAAGGAATATCCGTGTGGAAACAACAAAAACAAAAATCACACATTTTATTGTATGAGAAATTACTCACAAACGTATATACGGATCACATACTTTTAATGTACTATAATATATATTATAATATACGTTTGTGTCAACAATAATAAATAAAATAAAACAATAATGAATGTGGTGACTTTTCACACCACCTATATGAGGTACTATCAATGGCGAGTTAGATTTTTTTAACGTGGATCTTCGCTTGTAGCCATATCATACCACATTATATTATATAATATGCTCTATTGAATCTGTCATTTATAGAATATTTTTTGCCCATTTGCTTTTGCAAATGTGATGTCAATTGGTAACAATAATTTTTTTACACACTTGCTTTTGCAAGTGTGATGTCGATTAGTGACAATAATTTTTTTACACACTTTTGCAAGTGTGATATCGATTAGTGACAACAATTTTTTTACACACTTGTTTTTGCAAGTGTGATGTTAATTAGTGACAACATTTGTTTGCACATTTATATTGCTTTTATAAGTATATGATGTCTATTACAGATAAAATTTGTTTTACAAACTTCTCAGGGAAAAAAGCCATATATAAATATATATAAAATATGCCCATAAATATGATTATATATATATAAATTATAAATATGATTATATATATAAATTATATATGATTATATATAATTATGTGTGATATACGATCATACATAATTATATATAATCACATATAATTTATATATATAATCATATTTGTATATGGACATATTTCATATATATTTATATATAGGCTTTTTTTCTCGGATATAACGCGAGGAAAGCTCTTTATTTTATTATATAAATTATAATGCCCATAAATAATACTATTTATTTAATTTTTAACATTATTATTGCATATTAATGGCCGAGGTATTAGTAATATCATTATCAGCAGCATATAATGTTAAACTGTTTTTTTTCTTAGGACAATTAGCATATAATTTTTCCGACGACATGCGAGACAAATGATTTTCATTTACCTCCATATCTAAAATAGTTTCCTTTTTTGTTTTTAATGCTGATTTTAACACACAACTAGCATTTATACATTCAGACGAAAGTTTATTTCTTTTTTTAGGTTTTTAAATCTGTTAGCAAAGAAAAAGTTCTTTCTGGGTCGGCATTTGAATTTGGAAGTGATCTAATAGCATTCAAAAGAGACTTTATATTGGGATATGTACGTTTTAAAATTTCTTTCCACATCTCATCAAAGTTTAATTTTGAAAGATGTTCTTTTTTTACGCGTGCATGCGTACGTGTGGATGTTGGTGTATGGGTATGTGTGTGTGTGTGTGTATATTACATAAACCATAAAATCTAATAACCCAATTGATGAATAACAGTAATATCAGTCGGCATTTGCGTTACTCTATGTGCACCGCAAGGAGATTGCGCGATCGGATTTTGCACATCATTATGGCCCTGAAAAGGACCGATTTTGTTCTGAATTTTTAGGTTTTATGAGTTATGCAATACATACACACACACACACACATAATCATTATTCTAAATGGGTGGAATCATCTGTGATCGCGTGATAAAATATTCATATTTGAGGTTTCCTGGAGCTAAAATACAGCTTTAAAGAGAATTGTTGCTTTGAGAATTTTTGATGACATGAACAACATTTTTCCAAAGTTTCAGACAAATTCGCCAAGAAACCATTTCCATAGGTTTTGTGCGGGGTTTTTTGTAAAAAAAAATACAAGCTGTTCGTAACTTTCTTGTTTAAATAGATATATAAATTTATGAAAAAGTACAAATTGTTGTAATTTTCTTATTTAAATAAATATAAATTGTTTGTAATTTTCTTATTTTATTTCTTTTTAAATTGTTATGCTTTTCTTAACAATTTCTATTGGTTCCGCCATGTTTAAAAAAATATATTTTTACTTTTCAAAATAGAATTATAAAACTTACCTTTCCCGCTTTATTTATACATTCAATGATAAAGTTAAAAAGCAACAACGATTATTTATTAAAGAATTTAAATATATAGATTGTGAATAATGTATATTTCTGACACACTATTTCTAATTATCCGTTATTCTTAGAATAAGAATAACTAAAAAGTTTGAAAAATCTAGATATCTATGAGTGAATCCCGATTGCACACATATTACATGTAACGATGCATCCTCCCATCGTTCCCGACACGTCGCCCGTCGGAAGTCTGCCGCCCGGCGAACACCAGCCGGGCAGGGGCAGAGGCGCTTAGCGTCCTATTTTTAAAGCAATGACAAACACCAACGGTGTTTGTCATAAACAACCGATCGCCGAACGGCGCCGAACGTTTCCGGCGAACGCCGAACGCCGAACGCTTAACGCCGGAGACCCCACGTCGTTTCCCCCACCCCGAGGGGGATGTAAACGGCGCAGGTGTCGCGACCACTCCAAAAGGATATAAAAAGCCCGACCGACCATCAAACCAGACCAGATCGGCAACTGAATCCGCTCGAGCAGTACGCTCGAGACAATACCAGAAACCGCTCCAAACCGTCGAAAGACAGTGAACCGGAGGTTGACGTGTTCGCAGCCTCCGTCGAGAATTCTCGACTATCTGTTCTCGAGACGAATCCCGTCATAACACCTTCGTAAAGGACCGAGAGTGGACGAGTTCGCCGCTTTCCTCGAATATTCTCGAGCCCTTACGATCTGTACACCTGACCGTACGAACTCCGCGCAATGACGCATCCCACGACTATTATCTGGGAACACGCGCCGCGTCACCGACACCGACGCATAATACCAACTGCAGGCCGCTACCCTGCAGTTCGCGCCGAACACCCGGCCACACATACTGTACGCGCCTTACCGCGCGTATCTATCACGATATCACACGGCGAGATATCGGTAGTACTCTGACATACGGTGTCAACGCATCACGCGCCCGTCTCACCGTCCCGCGCCACGAGCCGGGCCATTTAACGAGACGCACAAAAACACTGTCTAGACCGGCATCACAACATCGCGAATATTATTGTATCGACTCATAGAACATTGTAACAGCTGACCATTGTCATCGAGTGGCAAATAAACGACGTACATACCAACTTACGTACAATTGTGTTTCAACCACTTCACAAATCCTGATCTCGATTGCGCTGTCCACGCACGCGAAATCGCTCGTGAAGCGACCCGTTACAACAGATCGGACACGACAATATTTCTCGATCGGACACAGACCCGATTGGACACAGTCTCAATCGGACACAGGCCCAATTGTTTTCGATGTGAAAAATAAATTGGGCGTGAATCCAACTTCGAAAAATAATAAAAAGTTCATATAAAACAGCACTTATCAATACATAGATTTGAGTTAAACCTCGCGTGAAAAATTGTAAATCCATGTGAAACTTCGCTTCGCAAAAGTTGTAAACCCATGTGGAACCACATTTTGCATTGAAAAGTATACCCGGGTACGCAAAGTAGTTTTTATACCTTGTTTTAGTGTAAGTTTGTCTTATGCGATTTAGAGTTTATGAGAAATTTTCCTTCAATAATCATATCCCAAAGCCTTAGATGTGTGTATATTATGCATTTAGTTATTTATAAAAAAACTTTTATTTTAGCTATATTACTACTACTACTTTAATTATAATGCGATTTATTAAATATAATTTTCTTAATATTGAAAATAATAAATAAAATAAAAATATTTTAAAGCATAAATTTTTATGCTTTTGGCGCAATTTTTGATATATTATTTTTGTAAAAAATTTAAATAATTATTTTATACAAAAATATATTTATTTAAAATGTTATTAATTAAACGCCCACACGGAACAACAACCTCTAATAGATGTCCAGTAGAGATCCATCATAGAGATTCAAAACCTCTATTACACATCTATGTAATCTCTTATAGACATCTATTAGACATCCACAGTTCCGCATTTCTTCCTTCCATTCGATATCTATTAGACGTATTTATAGATGTCACATGGACGTCACATGGTATAATCATACTTATTTCATGAAACTTTGCTGAATAAATCCCTCACAACAGATCAACATTTCAATAAGAAGTTAGAGTCATTTTAAATTGTAAGATGGTAACATTCCACGGAGAAACCTGCCATTAACCTCCCAGCAATATGAAAATGTTCATCATCCAAACTTATTCCATTATCATCCCATAGATCTAACGCGTAACGTTGTATTAATATTCATATAATATGTCACAAATCTCCTAATATTATTTTTATTAAAAAACCCTTACAAAAAAATATTGACAAAAATCGATTAAATTGATTTTCAACCAATCAAGTTTTTTCATCAATAATTGAATAATTCGAATTTTCTTTTCTTCAGTATATGGCATTTCACAAAAATACATAAAATTAAATAAAAATCTTTAAAATCTCTTTAATAATGTATTTTTGGAAAAAAAATATATATATATGTATATAATATATATATATATATAATTTTATATCTTAAATAGAGAAAAAATAATAATAATAATTTTATAATTTTATCGGACGTTTATCTGTCCAATTTTTAAGAAACGATCAGTCCAATATCTGAATTTCCTATGGTAAGAATGTATCAGAAATTAGATTGATAGAAATAGTTACATTTTTAATTTTCGGCCAATTGCTCTTTGCAAGCATTATATAATTCTCATGACTGAATCTCAAATGTGAGATAGATGCATCGCACGTCACATAGCGGTGAACAAATGAACTAGCAATTGAATACTACATATTTTTTTGTAAAGTTTTTGAAATGTTACGTGCAGTAACATTTCTCATGAAATATTAAATGAATGATATTTTTGAATCTATAAAAATATGCACATCAATTATTAATATTAAACAATTTTTCATAGTTTGTAATAGTTTTATAATATTTTCAGCATACGCGAAAAGAGAAATGATTGCGCGTAAGTTCGCTGAAATATTAAAATAAGATTCCATTAATTTTCCAACAATATTATAAAGATTTTATTGTAAAGTAAGTGGTAAATATCAGTAATGTGATCATTAAAATGTGTAAGTTTGTAACCTCCCTATAATTTTATTGCAATGTTCAATGCTGTGAGGGACACATTCCTCAGATATAAATGTTCAAAAAAGTAAGAATAATCCGTGGTCTACTTAAAAAAAAATATATACAATGTATACAATATATAGATCTTATATTTTCAAAAATATATAAATATATAAATATAAATACGCTAATAAAGAGCTTGTTTTATTGGATTTTTTGTGAGATTCCATATACATTAAAACAAAAGTTTGAACTATTCAATTGGTGAAAGAACGATTGAAAATAGTGATTAATCGATTTTTGCCAATGCATTTTAATATAAATAATATTTATATTTAAATTTATATTAAAATTTAAATAATATTTTTGTAAGAGTTTCTTAATAAAAATAATCTTAGGAGGCATGTTATATGAATATTAATATAACATTACGTGCAATATTTCTACTAAGAATATATTAATGAAATGAGTTTTGGATGAATATTTTAATGTCGTTGGGAGATTAATGATAGGTTTGTTAATCGCCGTAGAATGTTATCATTTTATGTACAATTTAAAGTGACCGCATCAATCTTATAATTAATTACATAGATTTATTATAGATGTTTTTCTACAAAAATTAAAAATTAAACTATCATTTATAAATTCATTAAATTAATACTATTTTCTTTTTTTTGTGTACGTACCAATTGTATCAAGAAATCTATTTCATAAAATCAAAAATATTAGTTGTTTTTAATGTAATTATTTAAGCAATTGGATATATTTTATTCATCTATTTATCTATTTTTGTGCGTAAAAAAACAACTAAAAATATATTTTATAAAATGTAAATCAATTATATAATTCAGAAATCTGTAATTTTAATTTATAAATTAAAAATTTTCTTTGTTTAATTTTGTTTGTTAAATTGATATATATTATGTGGATTTTGTAAAATATTTTGATATCAAAGAAATCTTTTATCTTTTATTAGTATAAAAATTTTGCTGATTATTAAAGTATAATAAAATTTTTAATAAATTTTAATTGTCTATAAATTAATATATATGTAACGGGCCGCTTCACGTGCGGTTTCGCGTGCGCGGACAGCGCAATCGGGATCAGGATTCTTGAAGGGGTTGAAACACAATTGTACGTAAGTTGGTATATACGTCGTTTATTTGCCACTCGATGGCAATGGTCAGCTGTTACAGTCTTTATACGAGTCAATACAATAATACGAGCGCACTGTTGTGACGCCGGTCTAGACAGTGTTTTTCACGTCTAGTTAAAGGGCCCGACTTGTGGCGCGGGGCGCGTGCGGTGAGACGGGCGCGTGTTGTCGGTGCGAGCCCGTAGGCGCGAGGTGCGCGCGGTAAGGCGGGCGCGTGTTGACAACGTGTGTCAGTGCTTCGATATCTCGCTGAATGATATCGTGTGAGATACGCGAGGTAAGGCGCGTATCGTATGCGACTGGGTGTTCGGCGCGGACTGCAGGGTGTCAGCCTGCAGTCGGTCTTATGCGTCGGTGTCGGTGACGCGGCGCGTGTTCCCAGATAAGATCGTGGGAGTCGTCTTTGCGCGGAGTTCGGATGTGCGGATCGTAAAGGCTCGAGAATACTCGAGGAAAGCGGCGAACTCGTCCACTCTCGGTCCTGTACGGATGTTTTAAGACGGGATTCGTCTCTAGAACAGATAGTCGAGAATGCTCGACGGAGGCTGCGAACTCGTCAACCTCCGGGTCACTGTCTGTCAACGTTTGGAGCGGTTTCTGGATTTGTCTCGAAGCGTACTGCTTGAGCGGATTCAGGTGCCGGTCTAGTACGGTCTGGTGGTCGGTCGGGCTTCTTATACCCTTCCGGAGCGGTCGCGACACCCGCGCCGTTCACATCTCCCTCGGGGTGAGGGAAACGACGCGGGGCCTCCGGCGTTGAGCGTTCGGCGTTCGCCGGAAACGTTCGGTGCCGTTCGGCGATCGGTTGTTTATGACAAACACCAACGGTGGTGTTTGTCATAAACAATGCTTTTTAAAATAGGGCGCTAAGCGCCTCTGCCCCTGCCCGGCTGGTGTTCGCCGGGCGGCAGACTTCCGACGGGCGACGTGTCGGGAACGATGGGGGGATGCATCGTTACATATATATATATATATATATATATATATATATATATATATATAATATTATTAAGTATTTTCTCAAAACATTAGCTGAAAATTTTAAATAACACTTAAATAAAAATATTTTATTTTGTTAGACATATATGTGTATAAATCTATCATACATCCATAACAAATGTCTAATGGACATCTATGATGGATTTATAGACGACATCTCCACTCTCGTGGAGATAATATGAATTTCTGTTAGAAATCTATACAATATCCACTGTGGAAATAGATGTCGCATGGAGCTATGGAGGCTATATGGACGTCCAATGGATGCCATGTTCCGTGTGGGACATAATATTTTTTTACATAGCGTACAGTGCGTGTCAACTTGGTGCCTTTTCTGTACCTTTTTTTTAAAGAGATAATTTTTTTAGGTTAATGAAACAGAACGATGTGAACAGCGCATTGAATCTATGCACTCAATGTGTAGAATGGAACCATAGACAAAGAATATATATATATATATATATATATATATATATATATATATATATACATTATTTACATGTTTCTATGTCTATGAACGGAACCCAAATAATCACTCGCAACTTGACGATTCGCGTGAAAATATCCGAGTGAATTTCGATTGCGCACATTACCGATCGGACACAGGCTCGATCGGACACAGGCTCGATCGGACACAGGCCCGATCGGACACAGGCTCGATTGCACACAAGCCTGATCGGACACAGACGCTATACTAAAGTACATGCATGGACAGGAAGCACGCGCGTGCGTGCGCATACACACGCAGGTGGGGGCGCAAGGGGGGTCTTCGGCCCCCCTCCCGCACCCGCCCGCCGGTAGGCAGGGTGGATCTCGCTTTACAACTTAAGCGGGGAACACACACTTTTGCATAAGCGCATAACTATAAGTATAAGGAAATTGATTGGTCCACAAACATATGCCTAACGAAATGAACCAATCAATTTCCTTATACTTAAAGCCCCCTTATGGTTATGCGCTTATGCAAAAGTGTGTGCTCCCCGCTTTACAATTAAAGTATATGCTACTGTGTCCGATTGGACCCGTGTCCGATTGGGCCTGTGTCCGATCGAGCCGGTATCCGATCGAGTCTGTGTCCGATTGGAAAATTTTGTCGTGTTCAATCCGTAATGTGCGCAAACGGGACAATCTTAGATATTCGGAGTGCCTCGCTGCTTCGCATTGAACTTGGCGTGAGACATTATACCGTGTCTCTTGATTCATAAAATTACATATGTCAAATTTTTATATATATACATATACAAGGTGTCTGATAATAATCACTCCACCCGTAATGTGCAAGTAGAGCAAACATCGCCTCTCATAAAAAGATATTAATTAGATTAAAAGGATATTTATGGTTATATGATAATTATGGAAAAATGGGTTAAGGATTAACAAAATTTTTAATTTATACAAATTTAAAAACTTCTTAAATTGTTGAAAAGAAATTTGACATCAAAATTAAAAAATTTATATATACAAGATGTCTGATAATAATTGCCCCACCCGTAATGTGCAGATAGAACGGATTAAACCAAGCAGGAAAGTCCTTTACCATTTCTTTTTTTTGTATAACGCTTAATAAAAGAATTATTATTGAGTAAAGT
The DNA here is from genome assembly GCF_021464435.1 of Cataglyphis hispanica. NCBI lineage: Eukaryota > Metazoa > Arthropoda > Insecta > Hymenoptera > Formicidae > Cataglyphis > Cataglyphis hispanica. The sequence continues at coordinate 4,346,608 of NC_065977.1, read as the reverse complement.
TTGGTAATCATCGCTGATCTTTAGCCGGGCGCACGTCAATGAGCCGCGCTGTGTCAGTGAACGCTCACGCATACTACCTTGGTTTAATCCGCTCTATCTGCATATTACGGGTGGGGCGATTATTATCAGACACCTTGTATATGTCAACTTTTTTAATTTTGATGTCAAATTTCTTTTCAACAATTTAAGAAGTTTTTAAATTTGTATAAATTAAAAATTTTTTTAATCCTTAACTCATCATTTTTCTATAATTATCATATAACCATAAATATCCCTTTAATCTAATTAATATCTTCTTATGAGAGTTTAAAAATGCTGATAACATACTTAACTTTGAATGTAGCAAAACTTTTCATAATATATCGCACATATCTTATAGTTATAGTAAAATATATACAAGATATATCATCAATCACGCCCCATCTCTGAATGAATTGACAAAGTTAAAATAATATATGACAAAAATAAAAAAATTAAATTGAAAAAAATTAAATGAAGAAATTAAAATAATGAAATTACGTTTGAGTCTTCATTAAATAATTGAAAGATTTATTTAAATTATTTTTGTTTGAATTTAAAGTTTGTAATTATTTTGATAACAATGACTAACATTAATTAATTAAGAAATAATACATAATAAAATTAAAAGATAATCTGCCATCCACTTGAGTGCACAAATTAGCACGATTTAAAAGAGAACTTCGCTCGATTTAAAAGAGAACTTCACTCGCTGTATCAATGTGACCTGTCTATTAAAGCAATTGCTTCTGGAATTCGGGAAAGCACCTCTGCCTGATTTTCAATTGGTATCTGATATACATGTTCTTTAATGAATCCTCAAAAAAGAAGAGTTAGTGGTGGGTCGAGTGGTGAGTCAAATCAGGCATTATTTTGATTTTAAAAAAGACTCAAAGCTAATTTCGTTATTCTTTATTTTTTACTTTGTCAAATGTTCATTCTCCAGAAATGAGGCGTGACTTATGATACCTATATATTAAAGTAGCGCATTTTTGCAGTTCTAATTGCGTTTCCTCAAAATTTTGATGTGATGCAACAAGAGAAGTTAGAATTATGTTCAACACCAAAAAATATTCAACATTCAAAAAAAATAAAAATGATTGCTTTTATTTTGTTCAAAAAATTTATTATTTATTGAACTATGCAATTAATCGATATAATATAAAGAATATAATATCAATAATATAATGTACACGAAAGACAATCCTTTGGCAATATTAAGAACAGAGATCACTTATTCATAATACAAATCATAATTAGTTATAACTCCTTTTACACTCTTCATCATGATTAATTACTTTTTTTATACTCTTACGCTCAATCTCATTATTAAATATTAATCTCATCTTAAATATAAACTAAAGATTTTCAAATGGCTTGTATCTTATAACTTTAAAAACTGTGTATTTTCGCCTTCTTTTAATTGTTTTTACAATTTTAGAACTCAAGTGGAATTCTACAATCCACAGATCATCTCAGAGAGAGCATTTTGCAGATCTTTAGTTTCATTTATTCCACCGAATTTGGTTCTGGAATCTTGCTGCTTATTTAGTCGGTTTCGCATTCTTCTCTTGCGGATAGGAATAACTTCTGTATAGTATGCGTAGCTTTAACTAAAATGCAATATATATATATATATATATATATATATATATATATATATAATTTTGTTATTGATCTTTTAAGAAGTTAATTAAGAATTAAATATATCGCACTTGAATCACAGCATTTAAAAATTTATGTTGAACTGATTAAGAATAGGACTAAGACCATTAATTAAGAATATTTAAAGAAGCGAAATTTTATTATATGATCTCTCTGTAATCAATTTTAATTTATATATGCAGGGTGTTCTGCAAAGATTGTGCCAACGCTCGTGAGCAGGTAGAGGACAGTAAACTGAACAGAAAAGTCCTTTACCATTTTGCAATTTTCGTAATAATTATTGAAATATTAATTAAAAAGTATTAACGAATGAGCACGTGTTTCGTGTGGCTATCGCGCGGCTAGACCATGGGACGTACGCTTTAAGCGTGACAGCGGCAAGTTTCATAGCACGTTCATTCGCACGTGTCGCACGTGCGATAACCGCGCGAAACACGTGCTCATTTGCTAATATTTTTTAATTAATATTTCAATAATTATTACGAAAATTGCAAAATGGTAAAGGACTTTTCTGTTCAGTTTACTGTCCTCTACCTGCTCACGAGCGTTGGCACAATCTTTGCAGGACACCCTGCATATATAAATTAAAATTGATTACAGAGAGATCATATAATAAAATTTCGCTTCTTTAAATATTCTTAATTAATGGTCTTAGTCCTATTTTTAATCAGTTCAACATAAATTTTTAAATGCTGTGATTCAAGTGCGATAAATTTAATTCTTAATTAACTTGTTAAAAGATCAATAACAAAATTTCAGACTTTCTATTATATTTCTAGATGAAAAAAACTAGCAAATAAGAGACGAAGTGCAAACTTTTTGTTGTTTAATTTCATCGACAAGTACACAAAAATGTGCGTTTTGGATCGTTTTTTAATCTATCTTCAGCATTGATAACAAATTATAAAAATAAATTTCATATTAAAAACTTTAACTTGCGCAATACTGATTATTACAATTTATACTTCAAATTGAAATCGGTAAATGATAAGAATATTAAGAAACAACTCATCAAAATCGAAAGTCCATACAAGCCAGTCAATAACAATCAATAACATCATCATCATGTATATCCGTCCATTGTCCAAATCAAATTAATGTGATGATTTAATGATATAATGTCAAAACCAGCCAACCATAATCATTCAATTCTTCAGAGGAATAGCCGCAATTAACAAGTTCCAAAACCATGAATGCGATAGTTATTTTTTTTTAATTTTCTCCATTATTAAGGCAAATGCGTATTTTAAATCTTCAAAATTATTTTGCAAATTCAGGCTATTGTTTTGTCGCTTAATGAACATTTCAGAAACATTTAAAAGCTTTTTACCGAGAAAAATTTCATTGTTTAAAATTTCGACTCCATTCTAAGTCAAATTTATGATTGGCTTCAAATATGATATCTATTATGATCGAGAGCTGGGATGTATTCATCTATGGATACACTTAGTTCATCGCGAGCGATCACAAGTATCACTAGACCATGAGATTTGCTCTGAAGACGTACTACAGGTGTCATGGATATGTCGTCCCTAGCAGTCGGTGCTGCATCCATTGAGCGAGATTCCAACATTGCTCCGGAGTCATACTAATAATCATCCCTTCCATGGCAGCGGTGCTATCATATCTGTATAAGACATATGCACATCTTTTTAGCCCGACAAATAATTGTTAAAAAACAATATTTGCCGACCTTGAAAAAATATGCAAGACACGAGTGGCTGTATCAAATCCGAGTCTTTCGTCTTCCGCCAACTCCTCTTATCACTGAGTTATTTAAACTTTACGCCTTATGCTACTTTAACACGTTTATACGACTCTACTTGAGCGATGTTGGATCTGACTCAATGGATGTCAACTATCTGAATGGAGGGACGACATATCCAAGATACTTGCAATACATTTCCAGAGCGAATATGTCATGGTCCAGTAGTACTGGTTGTGATCTTTCGCGATGAATTAAATGCATCCATGTATAATTCTCCTTCGGTAGCCCATCCTAAACCATCTCGCCCAAGCAGCCCCCTTTTCGACTCCCAATAAATACAACTATTTTTCACCGACACTGTACGGATTGGGTTGCTGTAACATAGTTTCGGAGTTCGAATATGTTTCTTTAACTGTCTACAAGTTCGACATAAGATGTAATTCTTGCATAAAGTGTTCTACACTAAATCGCAGCACTCGGCACTTGGCGACTGAAACTAATCTTTTCACTTTGCTGCTTTACAAAAATTTTGTTCTGAATTCTGTTATCGTGTGAATTAGAATTAAATCGATGTTAGTTGCAGAATTCAAATTTTACGACTTAAAAAACTAACCAATTTTTTGGAGAACAATAAAACTTTCTGTTTGAAACACTGCCATTTTTTTATTTTTCAATATTTTTTCTAATTCACACGAGCCACACTTATATAGCTTAAGAATCTTTTTTTTTTATTTTAGACGACTATAACGATTGGAATCATTAGCCCAGTCGAAGAAAAAATAAAAAAAATAATTCCAAAAGTTTTGAAAATTTATAGAGATGTTTATTTAGGCTTATTCATAAACGTCTAAAAAGTCCTGAAAGGTTGAAGATAAGCTCTTGCCGCTGTCTTGAAAAATAAGTGAATTTTTTCAGTTTTTTGCATATATCTCGTAAAATATTGACTTAATTAAAAAAACAGTTATTATCAAAATAAGAATTTATTAAATTGTTCGGGACTCCGAAGAATGTTCATCCTTAAGGTCCTCATCGTTATATTATCTGTACAGAACAAAAATGTTTATTGTAAATATATAACCTAGAAAAAGAATATTTAATTTTTATACATTTTTTACTCAGTTTTTGTTATTGACACTCTTGTTAGCACGGCTAGTACAGGGAATTTCCTCATTTGCCATAAAAAAATCTGATCGATTGTGTAGATCTTCGAAATCTTTTACTAGTTCGTCTATTATCCTCTTCAAATTCATATATTTGCAATAAACATTTTTGTTCTGTACGGATAATATAACGATGAAGACTTCAAGGACGAACATTCTGAAGAATCGTATCCCACTATAATACACATATAGGACGTGTCTACTTGTATACAATTCACTGATCGACTCACGCGACATTTGCAGCTTATTTTCTCGCAAACTATTACAATTAAAAAAATTAAATCATACCTTTTTTGACAATTTAATTATCTTTTTAGACAATTTAATGAACTCTCATTTTGACGATACTATTTTTTTCAATTAAGTCAATATTTTACGAAATATATGCAAAAAACCGAAAAAGTGCACCTATTTTTCAAAATGGCAGTGACAGCTTCAATCTTTCAAGACTTTTTAGACGTTCATTCAGTAAGCCTAAATGAACATCTCTATAAATTTTCATTACTTTTGGAATTATTTTTTTTATTTGCTTAAAACGGGTCTTTGTTGACTGGACTACATGTTCATCACGAACAATAATTTTTTTAGCACTCTGATTAAAGTACTATAACTCATAAACAAATTAATATTTTTTGAAAAGAATTAGAAATATATTTAAAATGTTATTCAATAAATACGCTATTGATTACAACCATTCGCTGATGAAAGTAATTACAAATCGATATGTAGTAAACACGGAAACTAATTTTTCTCGCGAATGTTTGAGAATTGCATCGAGTGGTTTTATCAGTGATTTGAGAGGATAATATAATAACATATATAAAGCTCGTCAAAATCGAAGAGAGCAAACCGTGGTTCTTCCCTTGTTAAAATTAGTAATAAAATTTCGTGCAAGGATTGCGATATGTTTTATGTCTGACAAATTTAGACTTGTAGATGAAGAAACAAATTTTTGAAATCATATGTGAAAATATATCACAACCTTCTGTTATAATAAATCATAGAACCAAGGTTAATCGTGAATTTGACTAAGATGGAGACAAAATTTTAGAATTTAGACAATGAAACTTCGCTGGGTAAAAGGCTCGGCTTCAAAATGTTGTTCATTTAGCGGCAAAAGAATGGCTCGTGTGTAAACCTGCAAAATAATGCGGAAGATTTACACCACGTATTTGCGATAAGTGGGAAACTTATAAATTAAAAAAAAACTACCTATCGCATTAATCCCAAATAGCCAAGTCCGTTCAAACAGATATTGTTAAGTGTCTGCTACAAATTTTCAGCAGAAAGACTACATACAGACTGTATAAAATCTTTTATATCAAATAACGATAGCAGAATATCAGCAGAAATATTACAACACCTGTTGACATATTTGACAACAGATCAGTAACAGAAACCAAGCAGAATTTGTACAGAATTATTATAGCAAATTGGCAGCAGAAATTGAGCAGGATCTGCGCAATGCAATTTGATGTCAGATTGGCGGCAGAAACTGAGCAAATCTGCGCGTACGCAGATGGCTTTTGATGGCATATTGGTAACAGAAATCGAGCAGGGTCTACTAACATGACATGATATCAGATTAGCAGCAAAATCCGAGCAAGATCTGCGCACGCGCAATCTGGCAGCAAATTGGCAGCAGAAATCGAGCAGAATCTGCAATAATTTTTTGAAACAGTAGTTTATTTGCTTATCGCTTTGCGACGCAGTATTCACTTTCTATACCTCGTATTCAAGTTCTTGTCATCAGCGCATATGAAGCCTGCAAAATGCGGCTAACAACATATATAATTATTCCTATCGGTTCAATTTTTTATACGTTTCCCATACAGGGAATTCAAATATTGAGCTGATTTTTGAAAAATCGACAGATAAATGTCTGATTTCACTTATTCGGACAATTTCTGTTCGAATAAGCAAAATTATTTAGTTATTATTTATGATATAAAATAAAAATTTAAGATATAAAGTAGAAATTCCTTTAAATAAAATCTTTAATTGTATAAATTAAATTATTTAAATTTTCCTATATTTATTACATTAATATAGGAATTGATGTCAGTTTGCTAATAGATTTTGATTAAATCTGTTGCCAATCTGCCGTCATATTGCTAACAGCTTTTGCTTAAGGAGATGATTTTGGAATTGACCAATAGCAATTATTTCTCCAAAGAATTGAATGACTGTGTTTGGACGGTTTTAAAATTATATAATTACATTATTACATCATCAGTATAGTTTGGATCATCCTTGAATATATGTGTATTATATATGTGTGCGTGCGTGCGTGCGTGTACATATATGTATATGACGATGATGTTATAGACTAACTTGCATAACTCTACTCTAGGTTTAGTGAGTCGTTTATGTCACTTATCACTTATCGATTTCAATTTTGATTTTCGATTATAACAACTAATATTGCGCATGTTAAGATTTAAATACAAATTTTATTTTTAGATATTGTTACCTATGCTAAAAATCAAAAAAAAAGGTCCAAAACATATATTTAATACATATTTGCCAATTGAGCAACAAAAAATTTGCATACTAATAAGTGCCTCGGTTCTTATTTATCAGTTTCCTCACCTGGTATCATTAGTATTTTGAACCTTATTATTATTGTTCTTATTATGTATGCAATAATTATATCATTAAAAATTTTGACATTAATTTTGCAAATTTTATCAACAATTAAGTTAATCAAAATAGCACTAAGGTCTTTCTGTGTTTCTTCCACTCTCTCCATTTCATATTTATTACTTGCACACATAAAATATAAGCACAAAATAAAAATGTCTATCACATATACATAAAATAAAAATGGTCACATAATTAAAACGGGAGCCAATTAAAGCCTAGACGTAATAAGTATTGCGTAATAAAATAATATTTTCATTTCAATTAAATGTCATTTGCCAAATGTTTTAATCCCCTTCGGATCTTTCTCAATGATGACAAATAATAAAGTCAAATATAAAAAAAATTCATAACAATAGTTATCAGTAGTATTTAAGTTATTATGTATATTAGATGTTGAATGTATCACAAAGCAGATGATGCGCACACATGAACTCATTCATATAATGAAATCAATGATAAAACAAATAAATTAAATAAAGATAGACGCAGCTGCAAAAATCATCTTTATTAGAGTCTTTGAAATATCGAACTAACACCGCATTCCTGTATCAAACAAAGTCTCATAATAATCTGATGTGTCCTTACAAAACAAAAGATGAAGCAAACTTGAAAACATAACAATCGTTCAAATGATTGTTGGTGTATGCCGTAAGCTCAACATGTAATGCAAAAAAAATATCCTCTATATTTTTTATCACAATTTTTATTTTATTTATCTAACTTTATTATTTGTCACTATTGAGAAAGATCCGAAGAGGATCGAAACGTTTGGCAAATGACATTTATTTGAAATAAAAATGTTATTTTATTATGCACCATTTACAGCGTCTAAATTCTAATTGATCTTTCTTTATTATTTGATTTGTATCATTTGAATCTTTTTTATATTAACTTCTATTATTTTAAAACAGGAACGTTTGATTATGTTATAATTAATAACATCACTCACAGCAATCGATATTTGGAGTTTTTTTCATTATGATACAATTAATCAAAAAACTCGGTATTGAAATAATTAATTCTAAATGTGAACAATCGGGTGCCACACATTAAAAGATATTTTTATTCCATACATATAATTGAAATGAAAATGAAAATTGAATAAAAAATTTAAAATAAAGCTCTTCTAATCAAGCTTTCAATAACAATTTTTCATCAATAAATAAAAAAGAGAGAGAGAGAGAGAGGGAGAGATGAGAAAAAAAAGGAGTGAGAAGAGAATGAAAGAGAAAGGAATGAGGAAAAGAAGGAAAAAAGGGAAAAAAAGGTGAGTAGAAGAAAAAAGAAAAAAGAAAGTGCAAAAGAAAACAAATAAAGAAGGGAGGGAAAAACAAAAAAAAAGGGAGAGAAAGAGAGAAAATAAAGAAAATATAGTTTAAATATCACATACAACTTATTTTTAGTCATATTTGTGGAAATTACGTACTGTTAATTTTCTGAAACCATATCGGTTTGTTTTTCCAAGCGACACCAAAGAAATATGCCGGTATACCAGACATGGTGATAAGAATGCCCATGCCGAGTTCATATGGTCTTTCGTAACACGGTACGATAACCAGAAAGGCACATAATGCTACGAATACTATAGGTATCCATAATGGTACCTAAACAGATTTTTATTAAACATATAGATACACAAAACTCGTATTTCATATCTGTAAAATAATACATGTGAAGTAATTACTTTGATTGGTCGTTCCATATTAGGTCTTTTATAACGCAACCACAAAATTCCAGCCACCGAGATCATAATAAAAAATGATTCTACTATGCTGCAATATGGAATCAGTACAAATATATCACTCGTACATAACATTATAAGGGATAAAATGCACTGTAAATATAAAAAGAATTAAGTTACAATATGAAAAACAAAAACTTAATTTATCTAGTTATTTAACATAAAAAATATTTTATTTTTTGCTTCTAACGTCATATTCAGAAAAATAATTGCTTTAAGTCATAGCTATAAAGCGAGAATTTTAAAATTTTAACAGATTTAATTAGAAAATGTATATACCAGAAATATTAAGGCAGGTGTAGGTGTGAGTCTAGACATGTTAATATGACTCAGCATTGAGGGAAAATGGCCATTTCTGGCGCCGACAAAGCACATCCTAGATGATGTCATAATATGAACGCTCAATCCTCCAAAAGCGGATACAGCCACCATTACAGGTATCGTCCATGCCATATATCCAAGAAGTTGATTGCCGAAAGTCTAATGTAAATACTGAATTCTATAAAGTATCTGATAATGCAGCTCTAACTCATATATTGTCATATGTATAAAAATATTGCTTACCACTGCGATGGCATTAGAAGCAATCATAGCAGTTGGTGTTACAACTGTTAAATAAGCAACATTCGCCATAACATATATCAAGGTCACTAATGGTAGTGATATATATATAGCGCGAGGTAGATTCCTAACAATACGAAATCATTCAATTGTTAACTTTTACAAGAATACAATTAATAGTATGTAAGTTAAAAAGGAATAGGGCTAATAGAAGCCGAGCGCAATAAATATATGCACTATTGTGTATATATGTATCTGACACTACAGCTCGTGGTGAGCATGGGCCTCGCTCAAAATTCTTCTCCATTTCTTTCATTTCTCGCACGCCCTCTCCCTCCAATCTCTAAAGCTTAGCGTCTTCTCAAGTTCTTCTCTACTTCATCTTTCCATCTCAGATTCGGCCTCACAGCATATGGTGGGTTGTTTTCAAAAAATTTTTTTGTGGGATTATTGTTTACCATTCGATTGATGTCCCGTCCAGTGCAGCTTTTGAAGTTTGATTCTTTGCATTATATTAACATCCTAAAGATGATATGTTAATGCTTGAAAAAGATTATATGATTTTTAAAAACCATTTTTATCTATTAATAACGATAAAATAACATGTATCTCAATCAAAGGCCGTTGCTGTCCAACTTTTTGCCACTTTTGGATAATAGTTTAATTCCACATCGATAAAATGACACATCTTTTGAAGCAATTCATTCATTGATTTATTTTTACATTCCAGCATTTCAGAACCGAATATCTCGGATAGATCGTGCTGCATCAGTAGCTAAAAATCAGATGAGGTGATGTCTGGAGAATATACTGAGTGCGGCAGGACTTTCCAATCCAATATCTTTTTCATTGCAATAGCAATATGCGGCTTGGCATTATGGCGTGAAGCAGGATAACTTTGCATTCTTTTCGGATCTTTTCCATTGTTTTCAAATAACGAAATACTGTTCATCAACTTTAAGCTGCCTTGCAAGCTCTTTTAACTGACTGGACTGACTCTCTGGACTGACAATGAGTTTTTATTGAGCAATCTAATTCTTCCAATTCGTTATTCTGCATTTCGTTTGGATCAAAACATGATTTGTCATCGTAATCTTCATTTCTAAATCTCTTAAAGAGATAAACTTCTCAAAGACAAATACAATTCTCCCCATAAATCTCATAAATTAATCTTTTGATTGTTGCAGCGGTTTCATCTCGATTAAAATGGTAAAATATACAGAGACAAAGATGAATTTTATTTGATTCATCGATATATTCCATTGGTATATTCAATTGCATTAAATATGAAATTATATTCCAAATTACGATTTGTCAACCATCAATTCTGATCGAGTTTGATCAACATTTAAAAACTAAAAAATAATTTAAATAAAAACAATTATTAAGTGACTGCTATAGTCATCTATTTGTGACATTATGTATTTTTGCAAGCACCTAATAATTCATGATTGTACTTTGTTCTCCATATGTCCCCTATTCATACAAATCCATATATCCTTTCTAAAAATCTGTCTTTCAAAAGCTCTCAGGATTACTGAATTTCTGTCGCTCAATCCACTCACATCTATATAGTAATATCAAAATAATGAGCGTTATATAGAGTATCATTTTGTTCTTTTATTCCTTATCTTGGAACCAAATATTTTGCCAAATGCAAAATATATTTTATCGGTTAGTATAATTCTTCTTTTTATCTCCAAGCTGATATTAATATGAGAGCTGATTATTGTCCCTAAATATATAAAATGCTTAACAACCTCATAATTGGGTGTTGCCTTCATACTTTTTCTTGGATATCTAGACTGGTTACTTTTTTGTTGAGAAGATTATCTTGATTTTATCTTTATTTATCATTAAACTCATGACATAGACATAGACAATTTCCTCTAATCACTTAAGGGATTCGCTGATTGCATGCTGATTTCTCCCAATAAGAACAACGGTGTATGCTAGTATTCGTGTATGCTAGTATTTGCAATGACTTTTGTTGAATATGTGCAATTGTATTAATACCTACATTTCTTATTATCTTCTCCAGAAATAAATTAAAACAGTTACAAGATAGCCCATCATCCTATTGGAAGCTAATCTTCATTCTAAGTTTCAGATGTTTCGTCTTCAATTTTCACATTCCAAATTCTTCAATATCATCCTGTAACTTAATCTATTGTTGAGGAACCTTATGCACTTATGCTCTTACTAATTGCACTATTATATTGTATAAAAATTCTCTTTAATAATAATAAAGATTTTTTTTATCCTCTGCTGTAGACTGTTTTCAGCATACAAAGGTACAAATAACATACTGACGTTGATGTTAAATACGAACAAACTAAGATGAGTAATCATTAAATCGCATATGGGCTGAGGGGAAGGGGGAGGAGAAAAAAATAAATATTTAAAAATGGAGAATATTTAAAGTTTCGGTAACTTTTCAATAACCGTTGCACATGGTAAAAATATTTGGTACCTGTTTGTTGATTGTAACTATTTTTCTGACGATTAATAAATAATGAAAATGGTTCAAAGAAAGGACCAAAATGTTTAATATTATTAAAGAGAACTTTTAACAATATGCATTTATTTACACTCGGCTCTTATTAACTTTATTCCATCTTGATATTTTATATACAATATATCAAAGCTTTATTGATTTGAAATCAATATATTTCAACTTTTTTTTATAGTATAGGAAAAAACTATCTATTTTTTCATAAAAAAAATAGCTTACACATAAGGTTCTCTCAATTCCTCTGTCATAAAATTCAAATAATTCCATCCCGAGTAAGAAAATATTCCAGAATAAAAGGCCACAGCAATTTTACCAGGATCGGTATTTGTATTTTCAAAAGTATTTTCAAAATTTTTTGTATGTCCTAATATAATAAACTTTAATTAACAAAAGATGTCAGAATATAAATTATGTATTTTTGACACTTTATATAGGGTATCCGAAAACTTTTGACACACCCAAAGTATAAAGGTAGATTGGACCAAACTGAGTCGAAAAGTCCTGTACCATTTTGCAAAATTCGCAATAGTTATTGAGCAATCTGCCTTCACACTTCGGGTGTATCAAAGTTTCCGAATATCCTGTATACAGGGTGAATCATTTTAATCAATACATGCAAATATCTCGTAAAATAGGCAAGATAAAAAAAATGTTTTAATTCTATTTCTACTTTTAGCACTACCCAGGAACAATGACGTGGATGTAGTAGTTTTCTATTCCCTTTGAGGTGCTTGATTAGCGTGAGTTCCCTTCCTAGCATCTCACGTCTGCAGTTATTTACGCAGCATACTATTTTTCAAATCTCATAACTCAAAAAGTACTTTATGAGAAAATATTTTATTATAGTGTTTTGAAAAGGTCTTGACGCCAGCTACAAGAATATGATATGAGAAATTGATAGTTCTATTTGAGAAAATCAAGTTGATTTTAAAATGACCCCTAAACTTGACTCCAAGGTCAGGATGAAAGTCACCATCAGGTGTTCTCCTCTGAACTCTACAGCTTTTGTATAAAACATTTTTTTCCCTCTCGCTTACTTTACGAGATATTTGCGTGTATTGATTAAAATGACATCCAGCATATATATATATATATATACAGGGTGTCCTAGACCACCCGTACACCCCTTTTCTTTCAAAAACTAAGCATTTTAGAGAAAAACGTTTTTAACAAAAATTGTATGGTATTGAGGAGAACATAAGATGGTGTCATTGGTTTGACCTTGGATGGCATCGTTAAGGTTAAGTCAAGGACACCTTTAATTTCTTAAATGGAATTCCCTATTTTTGAATGCATATTTTTATAGCTTATGTCGAGAGCTTTCCAAAACTATAATAAACTATTTTTTTATTAAGAATTTTTTGAATTATTTTGTATCTTATTCTGACATATTTTAGTATAAAATATAAAATATCTCGAAAATTATTTAGTGTTCGATAATTGTATCGTAATACTTTTATGTACAGAATAATAAGATGAATCGAAGGTATAAAGAAAAAATAAATAATTGTTATAAAAAAATATATTGCAAATAATTGCATACTTTTTTTAAAAACAATTATTTTCTGTACACCATTTGATTCATCTTATTATTCTGTACATAAAAGTATTACGAATTATCGAACACTAAATAATTTTCGAGATATTTTATATTTTATACTAAAATATGACAGATTAAGATACAAAATAACTCAAAAAATTCTTAATGAAAAATAGTTTATTATAGTGTTTTGGAAAGCTCTCGACATAAGCTATAAGAATATGCAATAAAAAATAGGAGATTCCATTTAAGAAATTAAAGGTGTCTTTGACTAGACCTTAACGATGCCATGCACAAGGTCAAACCAATAACACCATCTTATGTTTCTCTCACAACCATACAATTTTGTTCAAAACGTTTTTCTCTAAAATACTTAGTTTTTGAAAGAAAAGGGGTGTACGGGTGATCTAGGACACCCTGTATATATATATATATATATATATATATATATATATATATATACACAGGGTGTCCTGCAAAGTTGTGTCAACGCTCGTGAGCGGGTAAAGGACAGTAAACTGAACAGAAAAGTCCTGTATCATTTTGCAATTTTTCCAATAATTATTGAAATATTAATTTAAAAGTATTGGCGAATGAGTGCGCGTTTCGTGCAGCTATCGCGCGACTAGACCATGGGACGTACGCTTTAAGGTGCGAATTCATGAGACGCTCGTTGCATGTGGTCACATGACTTCGACTCGACGCTAGCCGCGCTAGCGTCAAGAAAAAAAGAAGTTGGATTATCTCAACTTCAACATCAAGCGTCAAGCCATACTGTTGGCCAGATATTGACGCTATAAATTGACTCTTTTCATGCGTTTTTCACAATATAGCGTTAATTTTAATGATATGATTTTGACGCTAAAAATGAGCGTCGAGCGTTAGCGTGAAAAGGCACCTTTAGGCGTGACAGCGGCGAGTTTCATAGTGTTACATGCCAACGAAAAGTTTGGCATCGCGACATGAGCGATACGCGAGACAATCTTTGCAGGGCACCTGTATACCGTTTTATATATACCGACACACACCACACACACCACCCACCCACACACACACACACACGCACACACACACACACATATATATATCGTTTGCATATATAATATAAATATAATATATGCCAACAATTTATTTAAAAACTTACCCATGCAAAGCCAAATTAACCCAGCTATAATAATAATCGCCAGTGCCCCAATTTTAGCAAACATAAATATATTCTGCATTTTAGAAGTTTCTTTTACATCGTAACAATTGATGAATGTAAGGAAGCCTAAAAAAAATATATAACATTACTAAAAAAAATAAGGAACCCTTTTCATATCTTAAAAATTGGAGTGAGTTTCAATTGCAGACATTACAGATTGGACACGACAATATTTCCCGATTGGACACAGGCATGATCGGACGTAGTCCCGATTGGACACAGGCCTAGTTGTTTTCGATGTGAGAAATAAATTGCGCGTGAACCCAATTTCGGGAAATAAAAGAAAAGTTCATATAAGACAGCACTTATCAATACATAGATTTGAGTTGAATCTCGCGTGAAAAATTGTAAACCTACGTGGAATCTCATTTCGCATTAAAGTGGAAACAGCGTATTCCGCCCCTGCCTGCAGGAGGAGCTCCACTATCAGAAAACTAGATACATAGGTTTGAGTTCAACTATCGGCCTGTGTCCGGTAAGGTTTGCGTCCGATCGGGTCTGTGTCAGATCGGGTCTATGTCCGATCGGATCGTGTCCGATCTGTAATGTGCGCAAACGGGACGATCCCAAAAATTGTACTATTTGCAAATCGCTGAAACTCGGTAAAAAATCATCGCAGATGAGAAATTGGAAAAGCATTTTGAAGCTTGAAATTTTAATTGTAATGTGATATCAACAGTTTAAAAAATTTTTTTGTTTTCTTATTTCCAGAAAATACAGGTTTAGTTTCAAAATCATGTAATTAGATAAAAAAAAAAATTGTAGGAAAATTTGACAAAATGTTTGTACTTTGTGGA
Source organism: Cataglyphis hispanica (assembly GCF_021464435.1). Lineage (NCBI taxonomy): Eukaryota > Metazoa > Arthropoda > Insecta > Hymenoptera > Formicidae > Cataglyphis > Cataglyphis hispanica. The sequence goes on along the minus strand of NC_065977.1, from coordinate 4,331,053 downwards.
ACTTAAGTTGAATTTTTCGAGAAATTTTTTTATTAAAAAGAAAATTACAACGTGTCAAAAATACATCATTTTAAAAAATAAACAATTTTTTTTTAAACAGAACAAAGAAAATAAAAAATTTTTTTTAGATCACTGATAGCGTGTTAAAGTTGAAACTTGAAGCTTCAAAATGCTTTTTTAGTTTTGGTAAATGTTCAAATTAACTTACACCTCAAATCCTCTTTTTCATTTTGACGTATATTGTAGAGGATACATTCCTAAATAATATACACTTTGAATTCTGAGATGCTCTCTTCTGGTTCCACAGATTTTAAAGTTTCACATATTCATTTTAATGCATTTCTATTATAAAATAAGAAAAAATAAAATTTGTTTACGTTCTATTTGTGTAAAGCAGATATGAAAAAAGTGTTTACATTTACAAAGATGGAACCTCTCCTATTTCTAATTTAAAACTAAAATTTGGATAGGGTTAGGTTATACAGGATGTATGAAAACAAGATAGTGTCCTTAAAGGATCGAATTTCTGAATGAAATCTAAAACGATTTTTCTTTTACGAAAATTTGATCTGAAGCTTAGTTTTTAAATTATAAAAGGAAATAGTGAGCGAATTACGGGACGGATACATATGGTAGGCAGAGGCAGCGCAACTTACCATTCGATGCAGACGCTTACGCGAGGCGCTCGCTACAGCTGACTCGAGCGCTACAGCGTACTCATCCCGTAAATCGCTCACTATTTCCTTTTATAATTTAAAAACTAAGCTTCAGACAAAATTTTCGTAAAGGAAAAATGATCTTAGAAATCATTCAAGAATACGATCCTTTAAAAACGAATGATTGTTCTAAATCACCCAGCACTCGATCAGCTGTTTGCTATACGCGATGAGTGTGTGTGTGCGTGCGTGTGCGTGCGTGTGCGTGCATGTGCGTGCGTGCGCGTGCGTGTGCGCGTGTGTGCGCGTGTGGGTGCCTATGTATGAGAACGTGTACGCGTATTACATACATACATACACGTTTACACACACAACACACACACACTCTCTCTCTCTCTCTCTCTCCCTTTCTCTCTTACTCACTCACTCTTTCACGATCTCTAATGCTGTTTGCTTGCTCGCTCGCTCGCTCGCTCACTCACTCATTCGCCCTCCCACTCGTTCACTCACACACTTATTCTTACCTTGTAGAGATTCTTCATAAATAAAATAATTAAACAAATAATTATTGCACAGTCGCGTATAGCACGAGTTTTTTATTGATTATTTTGTATCGATACTTTTACACTCACGCACTGAATCGATAAATTAATTAACGATTATAACGATTATGACGATCGCGATTATTCACAATGAAAATCGGCAGTGGGCAGCGCTAGTATCGACATAACCCGCTTGTGTCGTCGCGCGCTTTCTGTGTCAAATAATACGTACATGTATAACGCGTTTTTTCACGCGATTAAGTGAATCGGTAGTGATCTATTGTGAATTAACGCGATCGTTATAATCGTTATAATCGTTAATCAATTTATCGATTCAGTGCGTGAGTATAAAAGTGTAAAAGTACAAAATAATCGATACAAAATAATCGATAAAAAACTCATGCTATCCGCGACCGTGCAGCAATTATTTGTTTAATTATTTTATTTAGGAAGAATCTCTACAAGGTAAGAATAAGTGAGTGAGTGAATGAGTGAGAGGGTGACTGAGTGAGTCACCCTTTCACTCATTCGCTCTCTCTCTCTCTCTCTCTCTCTCTTACTCACACAAGGTGAGAGAGAGAGAGAGAGAGAGAGAGTTGTGTGTGTATGTGTGTGTAAACGCGGATGTATGTATGTAATACGCGTACACGTTCTCATACATACACACACACACACACATACACACTCATCGCGTATAGCAAACAGCTGATCGAGCGCTGTAGCGGAGTGATTTAGAACAATCGTTCGTCTTTAAAGGATCGTATTTTTGAATGATTTCTAAGATCATTTTTCCTTTACGAAAATTTCGTCTAAAGTTTAGTTTGTAAGTTATAAATGGAAATAGTGATCGAATTACGGGACGGATACGCTGTTGCGCTCGATCAGCTATAGCGAGCGCCTCGTGTAAGCGCCTGCATCGGATGGTGAGTTGCGCCGCCCCTGCCTACCATATGTATCCATCCCGTAATTCGCTCACTATTTCCTTTTATAATTAAAAAACTAAAACTAAGCTTCAAATCAAATTTTCGTAAAGGAAAAATCGTCTTAGAAATCATTCAGGAATATGACCCTTTAAGGACACTATACTTGTTTTGATACACCCTGTATCTTCGGGGGCAGTAAAGTTCCCCCGTAGAGGAGGGGAGACAAAACTCACATGTGCTCATGCGTAGACTTTTCCATCTATACAATAATTGTGGGATGGACCTCGCTTCACGTTGTAAAGTATATGCGTGAACACAGTGGGTTCCGACCTTCCTCCTCTACGGAGGAGCTCCACTTCCAAAAGATATAAACTAACTCAAATCTATTTCTGATTTAAAACTAAAATTTATGCTTCTATTTTCCTTAGTAAATTTTTAGCAAAACAATACAGTAATTTAGAAGCGTATTACATTGACGCAATAAGGAGCGAATATAAACAAAAAAATATAAACACGCAAGTGGGATATAACAAAAAAATAATACAAGTAAATACAAAAATTATGATAATTTAAAATCGTAAATCTCTGACTAGAAACTACTAAGAACTAGAAAAGAACGTCACAAAATTCAAAGCGTATATTACTTAAAAATGCACCCTCTACAATATATGTAAAAATGAAAATAATCCGTGGGATGTACGCTAATTCGATCATTTATCTTAATTTTTTCTTACTCTTATTTTTTTCGTCAAGGTAAATATGCTGATAAAGGGAGACAGTCCCGATGACCTTGACCTTGATATATGTTGTCAAGGACATTATTCTGAGTAACTTTTTCTTCTAATTTAATCGTCGTTCGTTGCTTATTAAAAAGTTATTAGCAAAAAAATTTGAAATATACCGAAGTATATGCATAGACAGGAAGCACGCGCGCGCGCGCGCGCGCACACACACACACACACACACACGTGGCGAGTCGTGCAAGAGGGAGCCATCGGCACTCTCCCTGTCTACCGGCGGGGTGGACCTTGCTTTAAAATGTAGCATGTATTTTGTAAGTTGTAAAGCAAGGTTCACCCTGTCTATCTGAGAGCGGGCCTTCGGCCCCCTTGCATCCATCCATATGTGTGTGTGTGTGTGTGTGTGTGTGTGTGTGCGTGTGAGTGCGCGTGTGAATGTGCGTATGCGTGCGTATGTGCGTGCGCACGAGCGCGTGCTTCCTGTCCATGCATATACTTTGATATATTTCAAACTTTCTTTGTTAATAACTTTTTAATAAGCAACGAGCGACGATTAAATTAGAAGGAAAAGTTACTCAGAATAATGTCTTTGGCAACATATATCAAGGTCAAGGTCATCGAGATTGCCTCCCTTCATCGACATATTTACCTTCATCGAGTTTCAGTAGTTTGAAAATAGTCCAATTTTTAGAATATGAAAGGAACGATTACGATAACTACAGTCTCTTATTTGAAAGGTTGTTGCTGAAGGCATTTTTGACGAGGAAAAATAGTAAAAAAATTTTCGACCAATAGTTTCCGACATATGCGATTTTAAAGTTTCACAGTCTTAATGCATTTTCTGTTATAAAATAAGGAAAAATAAAGTTTGTTTATATTGTATTTGTGTAAAGCAGAGGTGGAAAAAGTATTCGTTTACATTTCCAGAAAACTCTTTAGGTTTTTCCACTTTCCACGCAAAGCAAGGTTCAACCTATGTGTCTAATTTTTTGATAGTGGAACCTTTCCCGTAGGGGGGCGGAACATACTGCTTTCACACATATACTTTTTAATGCTAAATGAGGTTCCACATGGGTTTACAACTTTCCACGCAAAGCGAGGTTCAATCCAAACTAATGTATCTAATATTAATGATAGTGGAACACTCTTTCGAAACACACTGTTTCCATGTATATATTTTTTAATGCAAAATAAGATTCCACATGAGTTTCACAACTTTTCACTTTATATTTACTAAAAAATTATATAAATAACACTTATCAATACAAAGATTTGAGTAGAACTTCATTTGTGTAGAAAGTAAAAAAACACAAGGAGTTTCGTTCTTGGAAATGTAAACAGACATTTTTTTTTACATCTGCTTTACACAAATGCAACAAAATTTTTAACAAACTTTATTTTATAAAAGAAAAAGCGTTAAAACTGTGAAATTTTAAAATCACATATCTCGGAAACTATTGGTCAAAAATTTTTTTACTATTTTCCCATGTGCATCGTCAAAAATGCCTTCAGAAACGACCGCTCAAATAGAGGGCCGTAGTTATCATAATCGAATATGAAAAGTGTTCCTATTTTTTTTAGTAGTATATTTTTTTGTAGTATATTTGTAGTATATTTATAGTATATTTACAGGGTGTCCTAGATCACACGTATACCTTTTTTTTCAAAAACTAAGCATTTTAAAGAAAAATGTTGTGAACAAAAATTGTATGGTTTAGAGGGGAATGTATAAATATATATATATACATACATATATATATATATATATATATATATATATATATATATATATATAGATTAGCTCTGAACATTTCAGCCAGACTTTGAGATTTTATAAAAAATTTAATTTTGAACAAAAAATTTCCTATAAACATGAATCGAAAAATGCTTCCTTAAGCAGTTAACGCTCAAAAACCTCTGATAAAGGAAGAGAAAAAGTGAAAAGTAAATGAAATAAAAGAAAATGAAACTTAATAAATTTCTTAAAAAACCGATTTTGTACGTTTGAAACTGGTTATATCAAAATCTATGGAACGTATAACAATCATTTTATCTCATTTGAAAGATAATTTAATTTTCTACAACTTTTGTTTCAGTACTTTTTGTTTAAAGACGCACATTTTCCATGATATTTAAAAAAATGTGTAAAATAATCACAATTTCAGGGATATTTGAGCGATAACTTCTTAAGAAAGCTTTTTTCGACCCATGTTTATAGGAAATTTTTTGTTCAGAATTAAATTTCCTATAAGATTTCAAAGTCTGGCTGGAATGTTCGGGGCCACCTTGTATATGTATGTGTATATATATATATATATATATATATATATATATATATATATATATATATATGAGACAAATCAATTGGTATAAAAAACATTGATAATTGTAAATAATTGTTTAAAAAAAATACATTGTAGATAATTACACCGTTTAAAAAAAAATAATTTCTTATATCAATTGATTTGTCTTATTATTCTGTACATAAAAGTATTATGGTAATATTATCAAAAATTAAATATTAAGGGATACTTTATATTTTATCAAAATATATCAAATTAAGATGAAAAATACTTAATAACAAAATACTTTATTATAATGTTTTGAAAAAGATAAGTTACATGAGAATGTAATAAAAAATAAAAGTTCCTATTTTAAAATATAAATGTGATTTTTACCTTGACAACGCTATTCAAGATCATACTAATGATGCTGTGTAATGAGTTTTAAAATCTTACAAATTTGAAACATTTTCCTATAGAACCACTGATTTCAGGGATAATTGGCCGTTTCTAAATTTTTAAACCAACCCTGTGTATATTGTATATACAGTGTGTAATTAAATAAACGCATATGAACAATACTATCAGATATAGAACAAGAACCTAAATCGAAAAGTCCTGAACCATTTTTTTATCTGAGCTTTCTGTTCGTTGTTATACGATATTAAAGTTAGCTATTCAGCGCCTGTCTACAACGGAAAACAGGGGACAACGGGGATAGTGAGATGGCTTTCTGCTGTATAGACAAGCATTGATTATCTAACTTTAACATCATCTAACAACGGAAAAAAAGCTTAGATCAAAAAAATAAGTCCAGGACTTTTCGTTCAGTTTATATTTTTTATAATATTGTTATATTATTATTATGTATTCTTAAAATATTATGTTGAAAATAGTTATATTATTGTTATATTTAAATTAATTTTTTTATTCTTTAATTTAAAAATTAAAAAAAAGTACAAGCTGATCGTAATTTTCTTATTCAAATAAATATAAATTATTTGTAATTTTCTTATTTTATTTCTTTTTAAATTATTATACTTTTTCTAACAATTTGTATTGCTTCCGCTATGTTTAAAAAAATATACCTTTATAATTCAAAATAGAATTACAGAACTCACCGTTCTCGTTTTATTTATACATTCAATGATAAAGCTAGAAAGCAACAATTATTTATTAAAGAATTTAAATATATAGATTGTGAATAATGTATATTTCTGACACACTACTTTGTAATTATTCTTAGAATAAAAAGCTAAGAGATTTAAAGAATCTGGATATCTATAGTAAGCAAAGAGGACTATCATATTGATAAAAAAAAGAATGATATAATCCCTAAAAAAATTACCTTTTTAAAAAAAAGGTAAAAAGAAGGCGCCAAGCACATGCATTATGTAAAAAAATATTATATTTAAATAAAAATATTTTTGTATAAAATAATGATTTGAATTTCCTACAAAAATAATGATATCAAAAAATTTTCATAAAAAATAAAAATTTATGCTATAAAATGGATTTTTATGCTATAAAATTAATTTTTTTTATTATTATTAAAAAAAAACAATTTAATCAAATATTTTTGTGTAAAATTATTTAAATTTTCTAAAATAATGATATTGAAAAATTGTGTCAACTGAATAAAAATGTATGTTGTAAAATATTTTTATTTTATCATTTTCAATATTAAGAAAAATTATATTTGTTATAGCTCAAAATTAGCTATAACTATTATTATTATCGTTAATCTTAAATATTATTAACTTAAAGTATTTTTTAATACGCCTTCCGACTATAGCGAGATATCGTGAAAAGCGTATAATGTTACGAGCGCAAAACGCTGACGAAGCGAGCCACGCGCGGAGGCCATGCGAGTGCGAAGAATATCGAACCACCGGAAATGCAAGGAATTTCAATCGAACCATACCTTAGCTTGCATTTTGGCCTAACCATTCGAAATGAGTGACACAACCATATATGATCATGTCGCTAAGGGATCCCCTCCAAAAAATCAATCGAAAAGGAGATAATAAAACCGCGAATACACGGCGGACAGTCATCACTATCAATTTATATCGGGCAAACATTATTACCGATTTACATCGAGCAGTGACTAATCTAATATTATATCGGGTAGCCATTAACATTGATTTGTATCGAGTCTTTAACAGTTATTGTGTAGTGAACAGTGAAAATATGTACCTTTGTATAAAATAATTAAAGGAAAGTTATATTTACTACAACAAACCTGCCGGACATCCTGACCATCTTTGAATTTCCTAGTTCTCAATTGGCTAACGATCCCAAAATTACCCGTGCCTTTCCAAAGGGCACAGCATATTTAATAAATCGTATTATAATTAAAGTAGTGGTACAGTTAAAATAGAATTATTTTATAAATAACTAAATGCACAACTACATACATCTAAGGCTTTGTAATATAATTATTGAAGGAAAATTTCTCATAAACTTATTTAAATCGCATAAGACAAACTTATACCAAAACAAGGTATAAAAACTTGGCGTGCCCGGGTCGCATTAAAACATATTGTCTCAAATTTATTTGTATTGTACATCTTATATTATGTAAAAATTAATTGCAGCAATCATTCAAATAAAAATATTATTATATTAAATATTTATATTAAATATTTATATAGTATATTAAGTTTCATTGAGTTTTATGCAAATAGCATATATACAAATCTATTAAAATTTCAATAATATATTATAATGTAAAATTTAAATTTAAAAAAAAATTAAGAAAGGATGCCAAGTAGATTATAAATTACAATTCTTTTAAAAGTGGCTCTAACTCGGAAATGACATTTCCGGACCTTTATATAACAGGATTTTGATATAAATTTTGTCCTTCTTTTTCCCAAATCATCTCCCAAAATATTGCAGGTAATTTTCCGGACATTCTGTATATACGCATTAAATATTAATTATGCATTGATAGCATATACATAGTTTTTTATATATAATAATTTTTAAACGGGAAGCAATTATATTTTATGAATGAAAAAGCTGAGATTTCACGTGCTCAGGCATGGCAAAATAACTGAAATAAAAAAGTGCTCTATAAATAGGATGATCTTTTTATAATATTATGATTATAGTTTAAATTTACAATAGCATTATAATTATATGTTCCCACTTTTCTATGCATTGCATTAATATATTCTTTTTACGAATAATGAATGCGAGAACTAAAGGCATCTAAAAAATGATTCAAGTAAAATTTTGCGACATGTTTCAACCTCAGCTGTCAAAGTGATCGATCAATGTTACCATGGAAGTGTTTGCTATGATATGTTATGCAAGATAAATAAATTGTAATAGAATTAGATTTGACTTTATTTATTTTGCATTTTGAAATATTTTAGAATCTTTGTAATGAAATACAAATTATTTTCATAACATATCATAGCAGATACCTTCAATGTAATATTGATCGATCATTGTGACAGCTGAAGTTGGAACATGTCGCAAATTTTTGAATCATTTTTGAGATGCCTTTAATTCTCGCATTCATTATTCGTAAAAAAAATGCATTGCATAGAAAAGCGAAAAAACATGTAATGACAATGTTATTGTAAATTTATACGATAATCATAATCTCATAAAAAGGGCATCGCATTTATAAAGCACTTTTTTTCACTTGTTATTTCGCCGTACCTGAGCGCGCGAAATCTCAGCCCTCTCATTTGTAAAATATAATCGCTTCCCGTTTAAAAACTATTATAGCCTCGACATTTTTGTATTAGGAATTTCGTCTTGAAATGTTCTAAGGAATCTGCCATTAAGAGGAAGTCCGATATTTGGGATACCTTGTAGCATATGTACAGGGTGTCCGGCGTCAATCGCATCACCGGTCGTGTGCAGGTAGAGTAGGTAAAACTGAAGAGAAAAGTCCTGCATCACTTTGCTATTTTTACAATAATTTTCGAGAAATTAATTAAAAAAGATCGACCAATTCGCATGAGTATAAGCGCGCGGCAAGAAAGGACAGCCCAAAGACAACCCAAAAGTTTGTGGTCGCTAGGCGCGCAACAAAATTTTGGGAGCTCTCTAGAAGTGACAACGGTTACATACGAGCGATAACATATACATAATGAATTCTCGCGTCCTAGCAACCACACATCAATGGATTGTGCCTTTTTACTGCGCGCTTATACTCACGCGGATTGGTCGATCTTTTTTAATTAATTTCTCGAAAAAATTTGCAGTATTATTTTAAATAGCAGCACTTATAAGCTTTAAGTAGAAATGTAAATATAAACATTGAGTATTGAACATTGAACCACAAAATTGTTTTATCGCACATGATAGCTTGCGTAAACTCAGAACGTCTCAAAATTCGTACGAACCGTTACGCTAAACACCCTGTATGTTTATAAAATGTACTCGTTTTAATGCGACCCGGGCAAGGTTTTCCGCCATGATAATTTAGAGTTATTGAGTTTCAAATCGAACTTGAGATCCGACTCGATTCGATCCAGAGTCGGGTAGAGTCAACAAATCGAATACGCTATTAGAGTATTGTGTGTATATGTGCATTTAGTTATTTATAAAATAACTCTATTTTACCTATATTACTACTTTAATTATAATTTATTAAATATAATTTTTCTTAATATTGAAAATAAACATATTTTACAACACAAATTTTTATTCAGTTGGCACGTTTTTTCAATATCATTATTTTTGTAGTAAATTTGTAGTAAACTTAAATAACTATTTTATACAAAAATATTTGATTAAATTGTTTTTATTTAAATAATAATAAAAAAAATAAATTTTGTAGCATAAATTTTTATTCTTTTGGCGCAATTTTTTGATATCATTATTTTTGTAGAAAATTTAAATAATTATTTTATATAAAAAATTTTTATTTAAATATAATATTTCTTCACATAGCGGGTGTACTTGGCGCCTTGTTTTTACTTTTCTTTTAAAAAGTTTATTTTTTATTTTTTATATACACACGATGTCCTATTTTGAATAGAATATTTCGAAAACTGAGTCTGATAAACAAAAATGTTTCAGACAAAAGTTACATGATTTCGAGGGGATTACATGATGAAAATATGATCTTAATCTTAAGTGACTTTTTCAAGGCCAGGTCAATGTGATCAATATTTTCTCAAACAGAACCTCCCATTTTTTATTTCATATTTTTGTAGTTCTTGTCGAAATGTTTTCAGAACATTATAATAAAGTATTTTTTATTAATTATTTTTTTAAGTTATTTTATATCTTAATCTGACACATTTTGATATAAAATATTTCGTAAAATATTTAACCATATACCGTAATTATAATTTGACATAATATATTAAATAGTTATTTCTTGCAATTTTAACTGCAAATTTTTCAAACTTGTAAAAAGAAATATTTTAAAAGTGTAATCCTATTCAACATAAAAAGACAATAGAAAGTAATTAATCTTTTTTCTGTGTTGAAAATTTTCTTTTGTTCAACTGTGTAATAAACACAATAAAAGTAAGATAAAACTGCATAAAAGATAACATCCCTCCGATTTTATCGCCACTTGAATATGTTGTTAGAAAGGTTCTCTTGAGTAATTCCCTGCAATAAATAAGTGGGAGATGGCATTGATTTAGAAGATATAACAAATTGAAGTTTGACATTAAAATATATGTACCTGTGCTGTACGATTCATTTTTTCATTGAAAAAAAAAAAACTGATATTTACGCATAGGCAAGAGAGAAGCTCCACGCATTCAATAAGTAATATTTTTCAAGATGAGACTCACAAATTCGTGTAGTTGCTTGTAGAAAGCTGAAATAAACTGCGAGAAATAGATGAAACACATTATTGACAAAATATCTATGTGTACTTATCCCATAAATGTAAACAAACATTTTTTCCACGTCTATTCTACAATAAATATAACATACATAAACTTCATTTTTTTTAATATTACTTTATAATATCTAAGAAAAAGCATAAAACTGTGAAACTTTAATTTGTTATCTCTTAAACTAATGCCATCTCCCATTTATTTCTTGTAAGGAATTATTCAGAAGAACCTTCTCTACAACATGTTTAAGTGACGATAAGATCGGAAGTGTTACCTTTTATACAGTTTTATTAAGTTTTATTTAAGATTTTTCTTTATGAGATTCCCGATTTTTCTTTATGAGATCTCCGTATTTTATTTTCTTTTTTTCAATAAAGAAAGAATGTCCACATTTGATTATTGTAGCTCGCAAAATGATTCTAAAACAAAATTGAGAAATCAAAAATAACACATATAACTCAAGTTGCAACTTTATGACACAATGTGAAGTATATCACAAAAAGATTCTTAGTAATCTAACAATATAATGATAGTACCAATTGCAACATTTCTAATAATATCACGAATAATATCACTTCCATTTAATTAAAGTAATAAATAAGACTCAGAATGACTGGGTGATGATTACTTCCTGTATTAATAATATAGGAGCACATATTAACTAGTGTAACATAAGATTTTTAACCTCGTTTTTTTATTTGCATTTAAATTACATCTTTTTTTATTAACATTTCACACAATTTTATTTCTTTTAAAATGTAAATACTTGAGAAGTAATAATAATAAATTCATTTCTACACAACCAAATACTTTTATCACTTTTTAAAATAAAAACAAATATTATTTTTTCAAATAATTATTCAAATAATTGTTAAATTTAATAATTACTTTTAAATTAAAAAAATTGATTATGTTTTCAAACTTTTTTCAAAACAAAGTATTAAATAATTATAAGAATTAAATCATTTAATCCTTTAAATTTTTTAATAAAAATTTGTTTTATCAATTACTCTGTTTTAAAATAATTAATTTAAACATTAATTTAAAAAAGTTTTATTAAAAATAGAAAAAATATACGAAAAGGATACCGCAAATTTCTTATGGAAAATGGTTTTCAGTAGATTTGCCTGAAGTTGAAGTATGTTACTGTTCATGACCTACTGATGAAATGTTCTCATGAACGTAAATCAAAATAATGGACCAATTTCGAGAAAACGCCGAAGGTGTCAACATATGTAATTTGTTAAGGATTTGTATAAATAATATTGTTAGCGTTTGAGTGCGTGTGTTTATTTACGCACACATTTAGATTACTGAGTTCTGTTTTCGAATGCCGAAAAGTCAAAATTCACCCTCTTTTTTTGCTACAAATAGATACTTTGTTCATTTGGGAATATTATTATTTTTTATATTTCATTCTAGTGACATAAAAGTTATCCATCTATTTTCTCAATATTAGCGTTAACTAGGATCAACGACGTTTTGAGAATGACTTCTCGCACTTCTTGCGCATTACTAGTGTGACGTTCTCTGCTTGTACCACGTGGTATCATCCTAGCGCTATTAAGTAAGTGAACCGCCATCTTGTACGCAGATTTGCAAGACAAGTCAAATATCAAGAATATCAAGCAAAAATAACACTGTTATATCAAATACTTGACACTGCTGAAAGGCAACTACCGAATAACTTTGAATAACTTATCTGAAATCATTAATTAATAATATTCCTATTAAATTAATTAAGAATAGTCCTATATCCTAATACTATACTAATAATATACTAATACTAATAAACCTATACTAATATATTCTATTTCAATGATAGAATGCAAGAGAACTCATCTTATAATTAAACATTCCAAAGATATTATATTTCTCAAAACGTCGTTGATCCTGGTTAACGTTATTAGTGAGAAAATAGATGAATAACTTATGTCACTAGAGTGAAATATGAGAAATAATATTCTCAAATGAAATGGTTGTTTGTAGCAGAAAAAAGAATAAATTTTGACCTTTCGGCACTCGAGAACAGGATCTACAACAGCAATCTAAATGTGCGCGTAAATATACAAACACAGACACATGCACTTACAATATTATTGATATAAATTCTTAACATATTACATATGTTGACAACTTCGGCGCTCTCTAACTCGGAACTGGCCCATTATTTCGAATTGTGCCCATGAGAACATTTCATCAGTAGGTCATGAACAACATATTTCAATTTCAGGCAAATCAACTGAGAGCCATTTCCCATAAAAAATTTGCGGGGTCCTTATTATCATTATTTTTCGAATTCTTATACCTTTTGAAAAAAACAAAATTGTAATGTTAATAAAAAATGAGATGTAATTTAAATTATTTTAAATTATGAATAAAATATTCTTCTAGTACTATATTTAAACTATGAAATGTAATTATACATATATCTAGATGTATTCGTAAATATTGGTTTTTGCATGCATATTTGCAACTAAATATAATGACCATGTTTCAAAATTTATTACCAGTATTGAAAATCTATAGTTTGCGTAATGTTTATTATAGATTTTTAGTCTGGCAGTAAATTTTGGAATATGGCTAATATATCACAAGTACATAAGTATTTAATATGTAAATATATTTTACATAAGCTAATGTATTTACATCTAGATATAATATTGTATATATTTGATAATGCTAAAGTCTCACATATACTCAGTGCAGCAATTAGTCGTACACCATAGTCTGGAGTGGCACAATTAGGAAAAAATGGTTGTAAGACATATTGAGCAAAAGTCAGTCCCATGATAGCATTTGTTGTAGGTCTGTAAATGACAAATATATTTCTACAATAGTTATTTCCTGTTAACATGATTAAATAAATATTTACTTACACAAAAATTAAATTAGCAGCCCATAAGTACAAAAATGAAGGTAGCGCACCAAATGCTTCATAAATATAAGCATAATCTCCTCCACTGCGAGGTATACTGGTACCTAATTCTGCATAGCATAGAGCACCAACCATAGAGAGCAAACCACATAATATCCATATGATTAGAGACAATCCTACACTGCCCACCTCTTGTATCACTCCCTTTGGTGAGATAAAAATGCCTACGAATATATATAGCTTATTAAAAACATTTAATATATATATATATATATATATATATATATATATATATATATATGTATATATACAGAAGTACAAAGTATGTCAAAATACATTAATTTAGAAAATGAATTTTTTGTTCATAAAAGAATAGTTTTAATATACCTGAGCCAAATATAATTCCTAATATAATGGCTACTCCTTCTAAAAGGCCTAACTGCTTTCTCATCTGTATCTTGTTCACAAGTTTTTGCCCTTTACCAAATGGCGATTGAATAGATCCTTCATCATCAGAGCTTATTAATTGCATTTCTCTGAATGTTTCATCAAATACTTCATTCACCATTGTTATGAAGCAGTACCTTAGAAGATATTCAATATACTCCTCAATAGTAAAATAATTTAAGATTTTTTTAATTAATTTTATTAAATAAAATAGTGAACATATGCCATTATAAAAATGGAAATATAAGACATATAATAGACATATAATTTAAATAATATCTCTTATTCACACATATTATCTAAAAGTATAATAAAAACTATTTTGTAAATCTTGAAAAACAATATGATAAATGAAAATTTAGAATACTTTAGAATACTTAATTTAGAATATTTTAAATACTCTCATACTTATCCGGTCTTTTTTTGTACACAAAATGATTTGAAAAAAATAATTGTTTCACAGTGTAAAATAACCTAACCAGACTTCTATGTGCTTCTATCATAGACGTAGAAATATAGGGACCGAAATATCATTGCGTGGGGCAAGCCATGCGACGAGGTAAATTGTGTCTAAATTTGATTGGCTGTTATATCGCATAATTTCACGTCGATGATACTCGTGTTGGCGACTGTCAAATTGTCACGTGTATTTTGACAGTATTTGTCTATATATTAAGAATAAATAAAAGAAATTTGTCAGAAATAAGCTATATAAATATTTAAATATATAATTTATATATATATGTATATATATATATATATATATATATATATATATATATATATATATAAGGAGATTGATCATGGGAGCTATTACGGTTCTCGAAACGAGATGAAAATTACAAAAGTGAACAGATTTACTAGATTTCAATAAATATAATTGTAGATATCTAGTAAATTTCTTCACTTTTGCATTTTTTACTTCGTTTCGAAAACCATTAGAGGCCTCCATGTATTTTTTCCCTAGGGCAGAAACGTGAAAAGTGAAAAGTTTAAGGGTGACATTCCTTTACGCGAATCGCAATACGCGTATCAAGCGTATCAAGCTCCGACCAATGACAGACTATCCGCTGTTTTTGATACGTCAACGATCTATTCAATTCATTATTCGAACGGATCGCACTCATACATATGTATAGTTGTATATCGTTACATGTATGTGTAAAAAAATTAAAAATACTGATTAATTGCAGCTAATATACTAAATATTTATGATAAGTAAATAAATTTAACAATAATTAAGATGACTTTAAAAATTATTATTAATAGAAATTAAATTTAATCCAAAAATAAAATGATATAACATCGTCGCGATAAGATGATACAAAATCTAATATAATTTATATGATTAAGAAAAAAAGATTATTAAAATAAAAACATATAATGTGCATTAAGAATAAAAATAAACATCCAAAAAATAATATTCACACTAATCTAATTTAATATAACAAAAAATTTATTTATTTCTATTTACTGCAAACTATTTTTCATTATTTTTTTTATTAAATTTTTTAAAAGTAACGGCAAAATGTGTAACATGAACAGCAGTTTTAAAACTAATTTAGCAGTTTTATACTTTATTATTATTTGTAAACGACTAGCTTTTGAAAATTTCACTTTGCGCATATGTGCTTGTATTCAAGTGTCGATGACCTTTATATGTTATTATTATATGATTTCTGTTATAAATTTTTCGATTGTCTGTATTTTAAAACCAGTTTTATATTATTGTACCAATTTTTCTTAGCAAAGTTTAAATAACTTTGACTAGAGATTTTATACTAACGTTCTTTATAACAATTAACATTATACGATATGGAATTCCTAATTTTTTCAGCTCGTAATACAGTCTATCCATATTTTTATCTGTTTCAAAGTTTGAAATTATAATGTTTAGCAATTTGTCATGTATGCAATGCTGTACTATTATTAATAATAATCTTCTGTAATTATAAAATCTAGAAAGCCATGTATAATGATTTCACTTTTCATGCAAGGTACATACATAATCGTTATGCGTGAAAAGTTTCTCGTGAAATTTGAATGAGTGAAAAGTGAAAAGTGAAAAATGAAAAGTGAAAAGTTTCACAAATTGAAATTACATGATCGACCCCCAGTTGTAATAGCGCTAACCTGCTGATGAAAAGGGGTAGGCTTACAAATCTGGTTTTAAAAACATGTGTAAACAGCTCCATAAAGTTAGCCGGTCAAAATTCATTTTTATAATTTTTTTTTACGAATTGTTTGTTGGTGATTGTTGGCTTAATTACAACGTTTGTTTGTTAATATTTTTTTTTTTTAATATGAAAATAAAATTTTCTGAATTAGATTGAAACAAAAATAATATCTTTCCGGCTAACTTCACACAAAATTTTATTTTTGTATTTAAAAAAAAATATTAACCAACAAACTTTGTAATTAAGTCAACAATCACCAACACACGACCAACAAACAATTTGTAAAAAAAAATTATAAAAGTGAATGTTGACTAGCAAACTTTATGGAGCTCGTGTAAACGCCATGAGAATTATAATGATCGTATTGCCAACCTAAAGTAGAATATCAACAAGTGACGTGTGAATATATATTACTATATATAATAATTGCTTTATAGCGAATTCGGTCATTGCATTATATCATGATACTAGTGCACATTAAAAGCTGCTATTTATGAAGTATCTAAATTAATTAATTAATTAATTTTTATTGCTTTAAATTGGTAACAGTGGTACAACTTACGATTTACTTCACTAGGAAAACTGATAAAATAAATCCTTGCATGTAAACGCACATCACTTTTAAGGAGTTATAACTACAATTGTTATTAAACCAGATTAACGTTGCCGTGCAAACGTACTTAATACTGACCAACTGTACGGCTTGATGCTTGATGCCGAAGTTGAGAAAATCCAACTTCTTTTTTCTTGACACTAGCGCAGATAGCGTCGAGTCGAAGTCACGTGATCACATGCAACGCTGAAACGAGCATCTCAGGAATTCGCACCTATTGTAAAACGGGTTTGAGACTTGAAGTTTACTCATCGACATATAGAATAGACTGTTGATGATCAGTGGAAGAGGAAATGTACGAGTAGAGTGAAAGATAATACGGAATCTTTTTTTAATAAAGCCTGATTAATTGACATTTTTTGTCAACCAATCAAGCTTTATTAGAAAGTGATGAACATGACCCCGTATTAGAAATCCTTAAACAGAGATCGGCCAAACCGTTAATCGATATCTCATTGGCTCCATTGCCTGGAGTTAAATCGGAAGTGTGAGAAAGAAGATATATATAGTACGAGAGAGAAAGGTATATAGCTAACCTAACCGACCTAGCCATAACTTCGTTAAAAACACATAAAAACGTCGTATCCTGTTTTACTCCACGACGGCACATTGGCCGATCTCTGATTAAGGATCTTTATCCCGAATTATCTGCCTTTCACTCATACGTTTGCACTTCCACTGGTCATCAGCAGTCCATTCTATACATAGAGCTTATACTAATAGAGAGGCCATGGTGCGCGCGAGGAAGATCGACAAAGAGAGATATATTTTTTTGTTTCAACTGTGACCGTAGCGCACATACAAGCGAGGAGCACACACTTTTGCATAAGCGCATAACCATAAACATAAAAAAATTGATTGGTCCACAAATATATGCATAAGAAAATGAACCAATCAATTTCCTTATGCTTATAGTTATGCACTTATGCAAAAGTGTGTGCTTCCGGCTATACGCTGTTCGAGCTTATGTGCGTTATCCCCTCCACTGCCGGAGTCGGTGCGCGGCCACAGTTGAGACAGACAAATATATCTCTCAGGTCGTTCTCAGTATTCCAAACATAGTGGTTGACACAATGTCAGTTTGACATTTCGATTTTTCTCTTTCTACTTTTTAATTATAATTTTCACTTGATAAGGACCAAAACCATATGGTCGAAACGTTGTGATAGAACAATCAAACAATAAATTGCCAGTTTGGTCGTATAAACACGTGTCTATTAATTTATCTACTGGCGATATTTTAAAATTAAACATAAGGAAATATATCTCTCTTTGTCGATTCTCCTTGCGCGCTTGGTCTCTCCATTAGTATAAGCTCTATGAGTTAACCTGTTCATTCGAAAACGCCATTAGATTGTAGACTAATTAAAACCGAATTATATATAGTTTAGAAATCATATAGTTCATCAATTAGAAATCGCGACGCCGTAGTCACTTCTCTATATATTTATGACTTGCATGATTCCGCTCACACTTTCGTTGTTTGTACATAGGCATTAATTTAGCGTCCAATTGATAGAAACGAGAAACGAGCAGTTATACCCATTGTGCTTTGATATAATATGGTAGCGGTTAGCACCGGTTGATCTCCGTATACTTAGCAGACAAATTTAATATTTCTTATTTTTTATTGCAATCATTTGGGAATCATTTGGGCAAATTTAGGAATATATTCTCATAGTTTAGGAAATAATAATTTATTTATAATAAATAAAAATTAATTCAGCATATAGTTAGCAGACATAATTAAATTTTTTTTTTATTTTAATCAACGTAAAATCATTTGGAAAAAAAACGTCTATAATGTTTTTAACGTTTAGGAAATTATAGTTTATTTTATTACTAATTTTCTATCAGGGGGTCGATCATGTAACTTTTTCCCTAGCAAACGTGAAAAATAAAAAAGTTTATCATTGAAATTAATGGCAAAATTTTTCACTTTTTACGTTTCCGCCCTAGGGAAAAAGTTACATGATCAACCTCCTGATAATAATCCGGAATCGAATACATAGGGTCTGTTCTTTAAAGTTGAACTAACTGTACTAGTTCAGGGGGTTGATAGAAGAAGATATAGTCCATATTGCTAATTGGCCAGTTGTTGCACTAAGACTTTGATTGGTCAATTGTACTAGATTGATTCATTTTTTTAATGTATACTTATATGGACTAATTAAGTTTCTTGCATATTTATCTGCGCTTATTTAGTCTGAATATACCTTTACGGTTATTATACTACGTTACGACTAAAAATTTTTCATGCGGCAGACGTGGTCTACAATAGAGTCGTAATTCGTAAGAAATTGAACAATCGCAGATTATGTTTACATGTCACCCCTAATCGGTTTTAATAACTTGTAGTTCTAAGGCTGCCAATCATAGTCATTCCATTCTTCAAAGAAATAGCTGTGATTTTTTACTGGCCATTTTTACAACAACGGACATTATTAAATTCGATTAAAGATGATATATAAACGTAGTCACTATAGTATAGACTGTATATAGTCTATATTGCTGATTAGACTGTTGCACTAGAATTCTCAGATTGATCAATTGTATTAGATTGATTGATAGGAGAATATCGACTGTAATTGCTCATTCTTTGCGAATTACGACTTTATTGTAGACTATGCCTGCCGCATGAAAAATTTTTAGTCGTAACCGTAAAGGTATATTCAGACAAAATAAGCGCAGATAAATATGCAAGAAAATTAATTAGTCCATATAAGTATGCATTAAACAAATAGACCAATTTAGTATGATAAGAATCCTAGTGCAACAACTGGCCAATTAGCAATGAGAATTATATCAAATACCATCCTTTTAGCTTTGCATATTTGACCTTATATATCCGGTTCTAGATTATTAGCTGAGAAAATTAATTATTATAAAATAAACTATTATTTCCTAAATGTTAGAAACATTACAGATATGTTTCCCAAATAATTTCACGTTGATTAAAATAAAAAAGAATTTTTTAAAAATTATGTCTGCTAATTATACGCTCAATTAATTTTCATTTTTTATAAACAAATTATTATTTCCTAAACTATGAGAATATATTTCCAAATTTGCCAAAACGATTGCATTAATAAAAAATAAAAAATACCAAATTAGTCTGCTAAGTATATGGAGGTCACCGATTGCAACTTGTCTGAATATCATAAAATGAGGTCATCGAGATGCGTCGACTCATGCAATATAAAATAGGTTATTATCAGAGCATATCACAGTGAGTATTAATTACTTGCAGATAATTTAATATTTCTGACAATTATGTAGCAATACATTAGTTTGCCATCTGTCAATGTACACACATACACACATCCACTCCCAGACGCACACGCACACGCACATGCACACGCACATGCACACGTATACGCACATGTTTTCCAATTCAATATTTTGCTAATAAACACAGTTTTGATCTAATGATTTCTAAGGATAATGGAATATTAAGTTTATGATTTTCAATTTATCTCGAATTTTATTTATTTGTAAATATAAATAAATAAATTGTATAATAATTAACAATGTAATCGTATAATGTAATTATTAATCTCGTTATTTGAAAAATATTCCAATTACATTTTCATGTTACATATTTACTTTTAGGTCATAATTTAGTTTTTGAAATTTTTATGCGAATGATATTAATATAGTGCTTACAACATGATTCTTTTCTTTTTAATAGTTTTGGCTTGTATTTAAAAAAAACACATTTAAAACAGATTTTATATACAAGTTATAGTTTCTTATGAATTACAGTTTTTTCGCCCATTTTTATAATATAAATATTTTATATATAAACTTCATATTTTTTTATCTCTGTAAACATATCCTATATAATTTTAATAATAATTTTAATAACAATTTTATATGTCATATATATATATATATATATATATATATATATATACAAATTCACTTTTCAACTATCAACAAATTCATATATACAACTATCAACAAATTTATATATATTACAAATTCATTTTTCATTAATATTGTCACGGGCCACTTCACGTGCGGTTTCGCGTGCGCGGACAGCGCAATCGGGATCAGGATTCGTGAAAGGGTTGAAACGCAACGGACGTGAGTTGGTATATACGTCGTTTATTCGCCACTCGAGGCAATGGTCAGCTTACAATCGTTATATGAGTCAATACAATAATACGAGTTAATACAAGAATACGAGCGCACCGTTGTGACGCCGGTCTAGACAATGTTTTTCGCGTCTAGTTAAAGGCCCGGCTTGTGGCGCGGGGCGCGTGCGGTGAGACGGGCGCGTGTTGTCGGCTCGCGTTTGTAGGCGCGAGGTGTGCGCGGTAAGGCGCGTGTTGACAACGCGTGTCAGTACTTCGATATCTCGCAAAATGATATCGTGCGAGATACGCGAAGTAAGGCGCGTATTGTATGCGGCTGGGTGTTCGGTGCGGACTGCAGGGTGTCAGGCCTGCAGTCGGTCTTATGCGTCGGTGTCGGTGACGCGGCGCGTGTTCCCAGATAAAGATCGTGGGATGCGTCTGTGCGCGGAGTTCGGACGGTCGGATGTGCGGATCGTAAAGGCTCGAGAATCCTCGAGGAAAGCGGCGAACTCGTCCACTCTCTGTCTTGTACGGATGTTTTAAGATGGGATGCGTCTCTCGAACAGCTAGTCGAGAATGTTCGACGGAGGCTGCGAACTCGTCAACCTCCGGGTAACTGTCTATGAACGTGTTGGAACGGTTTCTGGATTTGTCTCGGAGCGTACTGCTCGAGCGGATTCAGGTGCCGGTCTGGTACGGTCTGGTGGTCGGTAGGGCTTTTTATACCCTATCGGAGCGGTCGCGACACCCGCGCCGTTCACATCCCCCTTGGGGTGGGGGAAACGACGCGGGGCCTCCGGCGTTGAACGTTCGGCGATTGGCATTCGCCGGAAACGTTCGGTGCCGTTCGGCGTTCGGTTGTTTATGACAAACACCGCCGTTGGTGTTTGTCATAAACATTGCTTTCGCATTGTTTTAAAATAGGGCACTAAGCGCCTCTGCCCCTGCCCGGCTGGTGTTCGCCGAGCGGCAGACTTCCGACGGGCGACGTGTCGGAAACGATGGGGGATGCATCGTTACAATATTAAGTTAAGAGATAGTAATATAAAAGTAGGAATGTGTTAATTTGGAGATAATTTTAATTTACCAAGTAATCAAGAATATGTTTTGTGTGTATGTGTGCGTGCGTGCGTGCATGCGTGCGTGCAAACACTGTGCTATCAGTCTATATATCAGTCTATATATATATATATATATATATGTTGTATTATTGAATTCAAAATTATAAAGTGTGAAAGTAATCAGTTACTATTCACGGAAGATACATTTATATATATTGTAGAGAAATTAATATAAAACAGTACAGAGACAAAATTTTGATGTAAATTGTTGCTAATATATAGTACGCAAAACAATAAAGGATTACTTTTTTCAAAAGTAACTGGATTATTTTATTTGAAACTATACTACTATTATAATCCTTTTTATAATGCTTTCTTATTGATCTTATTTTAATAAATTTGGCAAAGGTACTTACATTAAATTCTGAAAATTTTCCTCACTTTTTAAAAAAAAATAAAAAATTTCTTTTGCCATGTGTATTATGACTGTAACATTATGTGTATATTCATTATTGCTGTTTTTGTGACAAAGAATATATAAATGTTTACATATAGAGACAAAATGTATATATACAGGGTATCTCACAACTTCCATACAATACTTTATTAGCGTGTTCTAGAGGTAAAATAGAGTAAAAAATTCTAATACAAAAATTTTGAGGCTGCAATAATTTTTGAGTTATAAACGATCAAAATTTGCCAATGATATTTCGTAAAACTCGCGCGCTGAGGCCCGTAATTACATTTACACGTGTACCGATCTGTCATTTGTTATTGACTTTTTTTCAAGCCAGGTGATATTTAATTGATTTAATTGCACAGCTTTTATTAAACGTTATCTTTATGTATGTATGTACTACACCTACATCGTACATTATAGCCATAGGTGAATATTAATAAATTATAAATCTTATACGGAAAACATTTAATTCTTGAATAATTTAATTAAATAATTAAATAATAATTAATTATTAAAAATAAATGTTGCTAATAATAAATAAAACTATTAATAACGAGGTGGTCTAATTTATTGGCCAGCAAGATCCCCAGATTTGACTCCGATGGATTTTTTCTTTTGGGGACATCTTAAACGGGATCGTCCGGTTTGCGCACATTACGGATCGGACACGACAAAATTTCTCGATCGGACACAGACCCGATTGGACACAGGCTCGATCGGACACCGGCCCAATCGGATACAGGTCCGATCGGACACCGGCTCGATCGAACACATATGGTTGCAATTGGACACAGGCCCGATCGGACACAGACGCTATACCAAAGTACATGCATGGACAGGAAGCACGCGCGCGCGCACACATACATACACACACCCACATACACATACGGGGGGTACAAGGGGCACTTTCAGCCCCTCTCCTGTACCTCACCCCGCCGGTAGGCAGGGTGGACTTCGCTTTACAACTTACGAAGTACATGCTACAGTGTCCGATCGGGCCTGTGTCCGATCGGGCCGGTGTCCGATCGAGCCTGTGTCCAATTGCAACCATATGTGTCTGATCAAACCGGTGTTCGATTGAGCCTGTGTCTGATCGAGCCTGTGTCCGATCGAACCTGTGTCCGATCGGGCCTGTGTCCGATCGGGTCTGTGTCCGATCGGGTCTGTGTCCGATCGGTAATGTGCGCAATCGAGACTCACTCTCTTAAACAATATGTTTATCAATAAGAAGAAATCCGAAATGAAGAGAATTACATAATCGTATCATTGAACGATTAGCAACAATCACGGAAGAAATAATAAGTGTAAAGTAGCTATAAATTTATTCACTTTTGTATTACTGTAATATGATACTTCAATGTAGAAAATTCTTTAACTGAAATAAAAAACTTGACGTGCCTAAAATATAAATTTGTAAAAGATTATTAAAAATCATTATCAATATAATAAAAATATATGATTTATATTGCGACTCGGCACACCAAGTTTTTATGTCACTTTAACCCTTTTATTCCGGGCTTCTGCTAAGATTATGATTTTATTTTAAAATTTTAAAACAAATCGATCTATATTTGGCATGGACTTTTAAATTCAAAATTGGTGATCGATGTGATCAACATTATCGCAGTAAGCGATATATTATACAAAATATTATACAAAATATTATATATCTATATTATACAAAATATTTATTTGAAACATAAATGTAATTTTTTAATAAAAATAAAATGCGGTTTAATTTTTTTGAGAATCCATAATATTTCTATAAATGCAAGATTGATTTTATGACAAATATTATTTCAAATTATAATATAAATTTTCACAAATTAAATTCCTTCTACTTGGCTTAATTATTGATTTCCTATTTAGTTTTTATTTTTTAGGGAACAATTTTTTTATAAGTTATTTTTTAGAGAAATATTTTTTCAATTTTCATTTTTCAATTTTTTGTTGCGTACAAGGAATATTTTTTATGTACTTGGCGTACTTTTTTTACCTTTGTGAGGTTTTTTTAGTGTGATCTCATTGCTTTTTGTAAAAATTTATTAGAGGTAAACATTTTTTCAACTTCAATATTTTTTCAACTTTCTGGTACGTATAAGGGATATTTTTTATGTAAACTTGGCATACTTTGTGAGGTTCTTTTAGTGTGAATAAATTGTAGACATTTTTTAAGAACTTTTGCGATCGCGCATAATGAGGTACATACTACGATGAACATACGGAATTATTGCCTATTTGCTCTCATTGTACAAAATGAGACATTCCATATACAAATATACAGACATTCTATATACAAAACAATAACTATATACATGATGTCCTGCAAAGATTGTGCCAATCTTCGTGAGCGAGTAAAGCACAGTAAACTGAAAAGAAAAGTCCTTTACCATTTTGATCTATAATCCTTAATAAAAGAGTTATTATTGAGTAAATCTGACCAATCAGCGCCGATCTTTAGCTGCACGTACGTCGGTGAGCCGCACGCCTAGTAGTGATGCGCCGCCGTAGTAGTGGAGCGCTCACGCAGTAAATTTATCTCCCGCTCTCTCTCTCTTTCTCCTCCTCTCCCTACTCTCTCTCTTATTCAGCTCTTCCGCTATCCTCCACTTACTTTCCTCCCTTCTGACACTCCTAACCTAACTCTATATCATAGCGTTCACTACACACTATTCTTTCGGTTCCGTAACCATGCTGAATTCCCATTGATTCCATGCTCGATCCTTGCCACAATCGTACGTAATTTCTAGCATAATTCTTCTTCTCCGCCACGTCCTGTATTACCTCATTCCTTTTCTCTCTTATCGACTCCTCTCACCTTTCTTAATCCTATCGCCATTTCTCAACCATCACCTCCTTATTTGACCCTTCCCAAGCTGTGCTTGTGTTGCTCCAGACGTCTTCTCTCTCGTTAACCTCCTTCCTCTCTCTCTCTCATCAATTCTTTCCATCCTAACCTCCAACTGCCAATATATCTTTCGATCCTTCCAATTTCTTCATCTCCTGTCCGTCTTACTTCCCTCCATTCTCCTCAGATCTCTGCTCTTCCTTCTTCTCTCCTCTAATCCTCTAATCCCTTGCCTTCCATCCCACCTGCCCTCCAAGCCTTTTTTCCTCGAGCACTCTTATGACCAACCTCCTCCGCCGTCCATACCAGGCCGCTCCCCCAATTTTTGAGTTATAAGCGATCACTTTTCCAATGATATCGCATAGAACTCATGCGCTCAAATTCATAATTATATATATGAGCATACCATCATTAATTATCATTTGTCATTAATTATCTGTCATCTGTTTTTGATTTTTACTGCATAATTGATTTTATTATTTTTTATGTGTATGTATAGGTACTATGTACGGCTTAATGAGCTATTGAACGTAAAATATTTAATCCTTTCTTAATTAAAATATTAAATGGTTGAAAAATTATCATATTTAAATCGAAGTATATACCTAATATTTTCACATATTTAAGAAACAAAATTTATTTTTGTTTTGATTGCGCGAAGAGAATTATTTGTGAAAATCAATTGATTTGTTGTGCCTCGCGGGAGGCACTGGATTTTTCGGGATTCACCACTGAGGCTTAGGAGCCGAGGACCGGGTTGGCAGCCGTTTGATTGGGGAACTATATGTTTTTGTTTTGTATAAATTATTTTTATTCTTCTATATTGAGTCGCTTCCTTTTGCCTGTCTTTCCCCTTCACAGCTATGCCTATCACAATATAGGGTTACGTCGGCGCGAGCCTGATATCTCGGTCACGGTTGCGAGATCAGCTGTGACTTCGCTCAGGTAACAATTCGTGTCGCGGCTAGACTAGCGATTCCTTGAGTTAGGTTGATCGCGGTAACTCCGATATTAATGGTTAATAATCACTGTTCGGTACAAATTGATAATTATAACTATATATAATAATAATTATAAAACGCCCGCCGCGTATTCGCGGTGGTATCTTTTATTGCCTCCTGTTTGGTTGATTTTTTGAAGGGGATCTCTTAGCGACATGACCATATATGGTTGTGTCGCTTGTTTCGAATTGTTAGGCCGAAATGCAAGTTAAGATCGTTCGATCGAAATTCCTTGCATTTCCAGTAGTTCGATCCTTTCGCAATCGCTTAGCCTCGGCGCGTGGTTCGCTTCATCAGCGTTTCATACAGCGCTACGGTAACATTATACGCCTTTCGCAATATCTCGCTAACACGTGTTAAGAAATATTTCTTTAAGCTATTTAATATTAATAATAATTCGGTTATAGCTATTTGTGCCACAATATCCCTCCCCCGTTGAAAAAAGAAAAACGGGAGTACAACGTTTTTCTTACAATTAGTTATACCCTTTCTTATTCTAATGATTACAATTATTTTCCGTTTATAATGTTTGATATAATCGTTTTTTATTATCTAAAATCGCGTGTTAGACTACGCTTTAATATCGATCTTGAAAATTCATAAGATATACGTGGTTCTTCTTCACATATCTTAGCGATGGTTGTTTTATTTTCTTCTTTTTGTTTTTTATAATTGTATATGTTATAATCGCTATTATAATTATTGTTATTAGTCCGCTCGTTGCTATTGGATAAACAAATTGTTTTTGAGCAAAGAACTTTTGTTCGTTATCTTGTACATTATCGTTTAATTTTTTTAATTCAGTTTTTAATTTTATTAATTCTGCTCGGTGTACTGTCACGTCTTTTAAAGTATCGTTGTCATATGTCTTTTTTTCGTCTTGTAGGAGCGTAATATTTAATTCCGGTAAATAGGTTTCTGTATTTACTTCGTAAGCTCCATAAAGTTAGCCGGTCAACATTCACTTTCATAATTTTTTTTTTCGAATCGTTTGTTGATTGTTGGCCTAATTACAATGTTTATTGGTTAATTTTATTTTTGAAAATACAAAAATAAAAAATTTTATGTTAGCCGAAAAGATATTATTTTTATTTCAATCTTAGTTTACTTGATGCACAATCGTTTGCTGGTCATGGAAAAACTAATTAAAACATTTGTTGGTTCATATTTGCCTTGAAAAACGAAAAAAACTAATGCAATAATGATGGCGGGAGAGGGATTGGTAAAACTTAAGATTAAGGGCGACCTCACCGATTTCAATGACCTCAATATATGTTAAGGATATAATTCTCAATAACTTTTTCTCCTAATTTAATCGTCGCTCGTTGCTTGTTAAAAAGTTATTAACAAAAAAAATTTGAAATATATCAAAGTACATGCATGGACAGGAAGCACGCACGCGCGCGAGTACACATACACACACTTAGGGGGGCCTTCGGCTTCCCTCCCGCACCCACCCCGCCGGCTGGACCTTGTTTTACAATATAGCATGTAGTTTGTAAGTTGTAAAGGGAGGTCCACTCAGCCTATCGGCGGGGAGGGTGCCGAAGGCCCACCTTGCACCCCTCCGTGTATGTGTGTGTGTGTGCGCGTACGCGTGTGTATCTTAAAGTCAATCTTAATTTTACCCAACCTCTCCCGCCACCATTATTGCATAGTTTTTTTCATTTTTCAAGGTAAATATGAACCAACAATCATTTTAATTAGTTTTTCCGTAACTAACAAACGATTGTGCATCGATTGAACTAAGATTGAAACAAAAATAATATCTTTCCGGCTAATTTCACACAAAATTTTATTTTCGTATTTTCAAAAAAAATATTAACCAACAAACGTTGTAATTAGGCCAACAATCACTAACAAATGATTTATAAAAAAAAAAATTATAAAAGTGAATGTTGATCGGCTAACTTTATGGAGCTTACTTCGTATGCGGTTTTTGTCGATTGAATCGTCATGTCTGGCGTTGTGAATTTACATTTTTCTCTTAATAAAATTTTTCCTGTATTTTTAATAATTCTTTTGCGTTCGGTTTGCTTATCGCATTGTATATTTATTTGCTGGTCTGTGCTAATTGCGTATAGCCAAGTATGTGGCTGTTGTAATCTAGTCCAAATCGCGTTTATTGAGTTTATTGTTTTTGTTTCGCAATTGTGTTGTTGTGACTGTGTATACAGTTGTATTTCGCACGGCGCGTTCCGACTCGTGCGATAAATCGATATAGCATTTTCGCATGTATAGTGTCTCTTTTTAAACAATTTCTTAAGTCGTTTTCGGTTACTCTAAGATAGGTTAGTTTTTCTTTATCTACGGCAATTATATTATTATTTATTTGTGTTACAATAAATGTATTATTATGTATAGGTACGGGAAGTGTAATTACTTTTATAATTTCGTAACTTGGTTGTGTAATTAACGGAAATTGTAATATAGTGTAAACATTTCTTTTATCGTAAAACGCGTTTATTGTGGTATGTTCCTTTATTGCTAGCCAATCTTCGGCGTGTATTTTAAAGGGGAAGTACAATCCCTGTTGCAATTGTTGCTGCGCTTCTTTTATATTTGTAATAATTGCTTCTATTGGCATTAATTTCGGATGCATTGTTCCTTTTCGTGTGTACGTTAGATATTCGATTATATTTTCCGCGTTGCGTATAAGTTCTGTAATAACTGCGGTAATTATTATGAAATGTTCGTTTATTTCGGCGCGTTCCGTGTATATTGTTACCCGTTGTTGCAGAAGTTTTTCGTTCCGATCTATTATATCTTCTGTCTTTTCAATGTGAGCTATAATATTTTTATTTAATTTTTTGCTACGTGTTGTATTATTTGTTGCCTATTTTCTAATAGATCTAATTGTTCATTGATACGTTTTTCGTCATTTGCGTCCATCGTTCCGAATAATGATTTCGCTATCAAGCCTATTCCGTTTATCAGTCATCTACGTCGGTTAGTCGATGGTTTATAGATTGTTTGAATTTGTGTCATTATATTTTTAAGATATCTGGCTTCCCTTTTTGCTATTATATCGAGTGCACTACATGTATCCCGATGGTAGTGATTTTGTAATCTCATGGTGTCTCGCACATTTTTTCGGTTTCTTTTAAATAGTTAGATATTTGTTCATATCTTTTGTTTAATGTGGTTAGGTCCAATTTAATGATTAACGTCCATGTTTCCTTAATAAAATAATGTTTCCTTCATAGTTCTCCGGTTTTTTCAAGGTATAGGCCCGGATTATGTCGAAATTCTTGAATTTCGCATGATGAATTTATTTCATCAGACTCCGTGAGACTCTTGGATTGTTGGCTATTCCAGCTGACGAGTATCTTGTAATATTATATTTATATATTATATTTCGCTATGGTGTCGTATTGTTATCGGTTAGTTGTGCTTCTCCGGGATGGATCTCGTGTGCGCTTTCCGGCGGGTCGTCGCGTTTTCGCTTAGTCTTCTCATAGCGTTGGCTTCTTTAAAACGAGTTAGAATTTTTGAATGGGAGAAAAATAGCTTTTTTTTTTGTTGAATAAGTCATGATTTCGTTTTATGTTCGTTGTTCGGAGGTGCTGGATAACGCTGACTTAGTTATGTGTCGGGCTTGCGGGAGCGGCCCTTTGGGTGGCCCCTCGCTGCTGCTCGATTCTTTTGAGTGGGCCTGTGCGGCCGTGTACAGGAGCGCAGAGCCTTTTCGCTTCGCGTTTTCGTGGATTGCGTGACGGGTGCACGGGAAGTTGTGGAAGTGGTGCCACATCTGCGGTGTGATTTGCCGCGTGTGTACGCCTTGTTGCGGGCGCAAAATTTGTGTGATGCCCAGCGTTTTGTGATGATGCGCATCGCGTGTGTGTCATCATCTTCTTTATCCTCGGATGACCTCCGTTTTCAGGAGCCCTGGGCTCTGCCTCGCGGGGATGTGCCCATCAGTTTCTGGGGGCGTCGACACCCGGTGAGGAGTCGCGGCATCCCGCTCCAAGCGCCTGGCCGTTTCCGTAATAATTAAGGTAAGTGTTTTAATTTTCAATGAATTGTTTAAGTCTATTTGTATGCATGCGCATGGTTTTTCTCCCCTTTTTTATCGTATATAATTTACGTCGGAATTCTTTTCAATTATTGTATACGGTCCGGTCCATAGCGATTCGTGTTTTTTTTTGGATCGTCTGCGTCGGAGTGTTTCGTCGTACATTAATATCTTGTCGCCTACTTTAAATTTTATTTCTCTAGTATTTTTATATTGTTCATTCATATTGTTTCTTAGCTTTTATTTTTTCGCTTCATATTGTTAGCTTCATATTGTTTTTTAGCTTTTATTTTTTCTTCTTTTATACGTTCTTTTGCGAACTGATTCGTGGCTCGTAGCCTTTCTTTTAGTTCTTGTGCATAATCGTCGTAATTATACGTTGGTTTCGGCGGTTTCGTTAGTGACGTAGGTAACTCCGCTTGATGTCCGTAAACTAGTTCGAAGGGTGTGTATCCCGTGGCTGTATGTGGTATTGTCTTGTATGTAAACATCGCGAATGGTATCCATTCGTCCCAGTCTGTCTGATCTTCGTTTATATAGTGTCGCAAATATTCGGCTAATGTTAGATGCGATCTTTCTAACGCGCCATTACTTTCCGGGTAATAGGCGGTTGTTTGTATTTTATTTATTTTTAATAATTTGCACGTATTTTTAAATATTTCGTTTAAGAAGTTTGTGCCTTGATCAGTTAAGATTTTTTCCGGAATTCCGTGTTCTAATACAATTTTTGTAATAAATTCCTTGCTAATCATGTTCGCTTCTTGGTTAGGAATCGGTATCGCTTTGCTAAATTTCGTTAAATTATCTTGGAAGGTTAATAAATATTTATTTCCATTTGTTGTGACGGTTAATGGTCTTACAATATCTAGGGCGCATTTTTCAAACGGTTTAGTGCGCGTATCCGTAATTATTAACGGTATTTATTTTTTCGCGATAATTTATTTTTTTGGCAATATTCGCATTTGGCTATATATCTCTCAACATCTTTTGTTAATTCTGACCAATTATGAATTAAGCGAATTCTTCGTATAGTTCGCTCGATTCCTTGATGTCCTTCTGTGAGTGTATCATGATATTCATATAATATCTGTTTCCTTTCTTCCTCTGTATATGTTTTATCTTTGTCGGAGTGTGTCTCTTCTTCTATCGCGAGGATTTCTCGCTCTTCCTCCTTTACCTCGTTCGTATCTCGGATTATGTTGCGGCTCAGTGCATCGGCGTTAGCGTTCGCTCGTTCGGCCTTGTGTATGATTTTATAATCATATTCTTCTAATTTAAGTCTTCAGCAGATTAATCTTGATCCGGGATCATTGACATTAAAATGTCATATTAATGGTTTATGGTCGGTTATAATTTTAAATTTTGTGCCGTATACGTATGGCCTAAAATATTTTACAATTTTACAAATTAGCAATTCTTTCTCTGTGGTATTATAGTTTTGCTTCGCGCGAGATAATACTCTGCTTGCGTAAGCAATAGGCGGGTCACCGCCCACCTTTCCTTGTGGCAACACTGCTCCGATTGCATAGTCGGATGCATCGGTGGTCACTGTAAATTCTTGATTAAAGTCTGGAAATCTTAGCATTGGCGCCGTCATTAGTTTTTCTTTTAGTATTTCAAAGGCGTTTTGTTGCTCCGTTAACTTTGACGGGTCCGGAGATATTCCGTTCTCCGAAATAATATAACCTAAATAAATTACTTCTTTGCGCAAAAATTCGCATTTATCCGGTTGTAATTTCAAATTATTCTCTCGGAGTCTCTGCAATACTTCCTTGAGTCGTTTGTTGTGGTCCTCTAGGCTTGATCCGTAAATCACAATGTCGTCTAAATAAACCAGACATTTAAGTCCTTGCATTCCTATTAGCACTGAATTCATCAGACGTTGGAATTTTGCTGGCACATTTTTTAGTCCAAACGGCATTCTATTAAATTCATAATGTCCGTAGGGTGTTGAAAATGCAGTTTTATTTTTATCTTTTTCGGTCATCGGTATCTGGTGATAACCTGATGCCAAATCTAGAGTAGTAAAATATTTAGAGTTTCCTAATTGGTCCAATATATCCGTAATGTTGGACAGTGGAAATGAATCGCCTATTGTCAGGTCGTTCAGCTTTCGGAAGTCTATTACTACTCGGACCTTAGTTCTTCCCGTCGCATCTGCCTTTTTCGGTACCACTAATAATGGTGCATTCCATTGACTTGTCCGTATAATTCGATCCTTTAGCATTTGTTGCACTTGTTTGTTTACTTCCGTCTTGTGCTTCTCCGGAAGGCGATACAGTCTCACGTTCACCGGCGAGATATTGGCGCGCGTGTTTATCTCGTGTTCGACTGTCGCGGTGCATGTTAGTGGTTCTCCGTCCACATAAAATATATCACAAAAATCTTCGCATATCCGTAAGAGTGCCTGTTTTTCTTCGATATTTAGGTGCTGGGTGCGCAACAATTGTCAAATATGTGCGTTTCGCGAGGTTTTAGGTTTTGAATTATTTCTTGTGTGTATCGTATACTTTTCAGACGTCGTGTCGCTCTCTATTTCTTCGAGTGCGATAAGAGGCGTTTGCATCTCGACTTCTCTGTCTGTAGTGTTAATGACGCTAGCGGGGCACGTGTAGTCCGTGGCGTTTATTATACAGTTCCCGATGTATACTCCGGATGCTTTTTCTTCTGCGACAATTTCTATTCGGTTCTGCTCCGTTCTTGCCTTTATTATCGTTTAACTGCGCGGCTTTAAAATTATTTTGTTAAATAGAAATTTAGCACGGTATTTCCTATTTTTAATTGGTTGTGTTTATAGTCACAGGTTACAGAATGTTGACGAAGGAAATCGATTCCTAAAATCCCTTCATATTCGATTGAAATATCGTCTCTTACCACGTAAAATGCATGTTTTACTTTTTGATTATTTATTTTAATTGTTTCGTACATCTTTCCGATGGTGTATATTTTGTGTCCGGTTACTCTGGTGAGCGCAATTTTTTTTTCTTGGATGGGCGTGTCGTCTTTCAAATGCTTTAATTTTATTAATGATATAGTAGAGCCTGAATCGTATAATATTTGTATTTCCTCATTTTTTATTTGTCGCATGGGAATAGTTACTAACAATAATTCGTTTTTTGTTCGATTACGCGGTGCTTCTTTTATGTGTGTAACCCGATATTCTGCTGCGGGTCGCGTTTTTTTCCTAGAGTTATCCTTTTCTTCTCCGCTGCTGCTATCGTCGGATTCCGAATTTCGTTTAAATTGACGCGGTAGTCTTTTCGACTTGGGAATTTTTTTGTTTGATTTTTTATTATTTTCCTTTGATTTATCCGCGTGTGTTCTTGGTCATCCGTTTAAGCTCCAATATTCTTCACGATTTGCCCGGATTTTTTGCAGTGTTTATAATATTTATTTATTCGTGGGGATCTCTCCGGTTTTGGGAGCACGTATTGGTTTCGACAGTCGCGTCCGTAATGGCCGTTTTTTCCGTATTTAAAGCATTGAGGGGTCAAACTTCGATTTTGTCGCGAATTAGTTGATTCGAATTTATTCTTCTTATACAAGTAATTGGATTTTGTCGGTCCAAGTAATTTTTCTTCGGCGCTGGCATCCGTTATCGCCTCTTAGAGCGTCGTATATTTTTGGGTGCGTACGAGCACCTTGAGTTCGTCGCGAAGTCCGATTTGAAAATTTATTAATGCTTATTTCTTAATTGTTTCGTGAATCGTGCGCTTTGAGTGTGCGGGATATTCTTCCCCTTCGATCATAGAATCATATAATTTCATTGCTAGTAGATCAACTCGTTGTCCAAACGTGTGCGCGGTTTCATTTAATTTTTGCTTTTATGAATTAAATTCGATTTGTAAATATGTGGTACTTTGTTTAGTCTGGTAACAAGTCTCAAGTTGATGCTTTAATTCTTCGAACATTTGTATATCTCGCGTGTCGAAATCCTGCATGGCTTTTCCTTTTAGTTTGATATATAAAATTGCTTGCATTAACGATTCTTCGTCTGCGGGATTTATGTTTCGGACGGCGTACGTGCAAACATTTAAAAATTCTTGTAATTTATGTCGTGACGTTCCATCAAATTCGGGGATCATCGTCCTTGCTTCTTTTAGCGGTACGTAATGTAGTGCGATGCTTCTTCTGTTTCGAATGTCGCGATTAGTCCGTCCATATGTTTCATCAAACGCGTCGTTATCTCGTTCTCTATCGCGATAATCTTGGCGGGGCATTTTTCTCGATGTGTGTTTCGCGGTCATTCGCCGGTTTAGAGTTGATATTTGCACGTAGGTCGTTTAGAACATCAAGTAAATGCGCGTATTCTATCTTTTCTTCGCGATTTACGGACGGGGTATTATCCGCCTCCACTATAGTTTGGCCCATCTGTCGGATGGATCGACGCATGTTTTCGATCTCGACGTCTACTGCGCTTTGCAGGATGTTCACGGGAGTGTGATCTTGCGGGAATCGACATATTATTTGCCTGAGCAATATAAATTTCTTCCGGATCAAATTGATTGCTTTCGTATGAGGTTAACGAAAATTCGCGTCATAAGGATACTCTACTCATAGTCCTGCTAGTGTACGGTCTCGTGCGTCTAGTCTCGCGTTGAGTGTTGTCAGAGGGGTCAGTCGTGTTATTCGGGAATAGGCTTTCGTCGAAACTATTAAACGAAAATTCGCGTTCGGTGACGACGATTTTCTTGTAGTTCGTAGGATTTGCTTTCGCTCGAGTATTGTGTTCTAAATTTCTTCGCGCGCTATCTAAATTGTCTCACGGCGATAAACATAAACTAATTGCTCGTCGAGCCGGTTCGCTATGTAACCACGATTCGCAATTGGTCGCTTCGGTACGTTAGAACCTTTCGACATTCACGCAATTCTTCGGACTTACAGTAATAAGATGGCTTGCATGGTCGCTCGCAGGTACTGCTATCCTTCGCTCGGCGGCTAGTACGATTGACGGCTCGGGGCTCGTTGTGCGGAGTCGTTGCTCGGGAACAATGCGTTGTTTGTTGAGGTGTTGTGGATCTGCGCTGGTCCTTGGATGCTGTAGATCCTATTCGGGTTTCAGCTACTTGATTCTCGTCTGACAGCTTATCGTCTTTCTATGTTGCTTCCACTGTTGTCCGTCAGCTTTATTTTATGGTTTACTGACGTGCCTGTTTTAACCCTTTCGCTTTGGAATTTTTCAGGTCTTTCTCGGCTGTTCTTGACGGTCCTGTAGCGATCCCACCGCTGCCACTAATTGTTGTGCCTCACAGGGAGGCATTGGAATTTTCGAGATTCACCACTAAGGCTTAGGAGCCGAGGACCGGGTTGAAGGCCATTTGATTGGGAAACTAAGCTCTAGTTTTGAATAAATTATTTTTATTCTTTTATTCTTTATATTGAGTCGCTTCTTTTTGCCTGTCGTTCCCCTTAACAGCTGTGCGTATCACAATATAGGGTTACGTCGGTTCGAGCCTTATATCACGGTCACGGACACGAAATCAGCTGTAACTTTGCTCGAGTAACAATTCGTGTCGCGGCTAGACTAGCGATTCCTTGAGTTAGGTTGATTGCGGTAACTGTTCAATATCACTCGTTAATAATGACTGCCCGCCGCGTATTCGCGGTGGTATCTTTTATTGCCTCTTGTTTGGTTGATTTTTTGAAGGGGATCCCTTAGCGACATGACCATATATGGTTGTGTCGCTTGTTTTGAATTGTTAGGCCGAAATGCAAGTTAAGATCGTTTGATCGAAATTCCTTGCATTTCCGGTGGTTCGATTCTTTCGCAATCGCTTAGCCTCGGCGCGTGGCTCGCTTCGTCAGCGTTTTATACAGCGCTGATAACCTTACGCCTTTCGCAATATCTCGCTACTCGTGTTAAGAAATATCTCTTTAAGCTATTTAATATTAATAATAATTCGGTTATAGCTATTTGGGCTATAACATCTGTAATTATTTTATACACAAAAAATAATTTTATACATAAAATCATTTACAATTATACGTAAAAAATATTAATTAAATAAAAAATATAAAAAGCGTAAATAATAAGGGTTCTACTCTTTACCAACATGTATGCCTTTCTAAAAAATTAATTATTATTAAGAAAAATGAATTGACACTAAAAATTTAAATAAAAAATTAAATTATATTTCGTGTGTTTTAAGCAATATTTATATTTTTTATAAATAGTCAACATACATTTTGTTGCTTAACGGAAATTGCGGGAACGTGGTAGTCTCTCTCGTCAACACAAAATGCAAAAAAATATTTTTTTACATTTGGGAAATGCTGTCTTGACGGAAGAAATTACTACCTTTCGGCGGTTTCCGTTAAGGAAAAACATAAGTTGACTATTTATAAAAAATATAAATAATAGAATAAATTATTTAAAAAACATATATATATATATATATATATACAATATACATATATATATATATATATATATATATATATATATATATATATACACAATATATATATACATACAGATTTGAATTTTCTACATATAAAATATAAACCAAGAATATATAAAACTCATTTTAAAAAAATATTAAATATAATAAATAAAAAGAAAAGGGTTAGGATTTTTGCAACATATTTCCTAAGTAGTGCTTTAATTTTATAATTGACACCTCAAAACATGTTTTACAATTTTTTTAAAGTAGCATTGTAAGCTTCTGTTTTAATCAGCTGCTAAATTATTATAAACTTTTATACGATTCTCTAATCGATTTCTCTAAAAAAAATCTGTAATTCAGCATCAATCATTGATGCTTCCTCCTCATTTTGATTTCTCCAAATTTGAATTACTTTTTATTAATAATAGATATTCTGATGCTCTCCGATAACATTATATTGCATGAAGCAGCTCTCTATCTGAATAAACCATTAATTTTCATATTCACATTTCTCATTGCTTTAAAAAAAAATAAGATCAACTATTATGTCAAAAAGTTAAATAAACTAAATCTTGTCTTCAAAATATTTAATCCAAAAAAATAAATACCATTTATTATGTAGTTTACAAACAAAATTGGTATCTTATTTCTCTTTTTTGACTAATGCTTAACATTTCTATTTCAGATTCTGATGCTTTTAATTCAACTATATATGTAATATTTTTGATAGATTTCCCACAAGATTTTGTTATAATAACATAAACATGCAATTCATTATTTAGCCATTTGTAAGTGACTTTAAAATATGAATTATACATTTATACATTTATACAATTATACATTAATTTCATTTATTTAGATAAAACATAAATAAATTCTCATTTCCAGAACTAAAAGTTGTGAGTAATTACAAATACAGAAAATGTTTATGGACACTGTAGAAGTGCTTCAATATAATTTTATCATTTCATTACTTTTATTATATAAAGCTAATTAATAAAAACATGTATTTAGTGTGGTTATATGCTATTTTTGATGCAATTCCCACAAGACTTATTTTGATATATTAATGTAAATTCATTGCTTAGCCATTTGTAAGTTAATCTAAAAATATTAATTGTACATTAATTTCATTTATATATAAAATATAAATAAACATTATACATGAATGCGCGTTCGTGTGTATAATTACTAGTTTATCTTTATTAAATACATGGCCAGACAAAATCTCCAAATATTCTTTCAATGCTTTCATAATCATTTTCACAAACAACGTATTTATCACAAATATGTTAATTGATAATACACTGATTCACTCAAGTGTAAGTACTCATTCAGTTTCGCTAATCCCTTGTTCAATATCACATTGACTGGAAAAAAATCATTTTCTTCCTTGCAATATTCTGCAATTCTAACCGTTAATTACTTTTCTTCTTGTGTTGTACTAT
Organism: Cataglyphis hispanica; assembly: GCF_021464435.1. Taxonomy (NCBI): domain Eukaryota; kingdom Metazoa; phylum Arthropoda; class Insecta; order Hymenoptera; family Formicidae; genus Cataglyphis; species Cataglyphis hispanica. The sequence continues at coordinate 4,292,666 of NC_065977.1, read as the reverse complement.
TTCGTGATATATAAGCAAATTTAATAAATGCAAAAATTATTTGATCTTTTTTGTTTATATCTCTTATTAGAATGCATTTTAGAAGGAATTATACTGTTTGTATGCATTTATCCAATATGATAGACTTGTTTCATATTCATATTAAATATATGAATATGAAACAAATCAATTCGTTTTGTAATAAAAAGAATTTTCTTTTTATTGCTTTTTATATTTTAATATTTATTCATTTACATAATTTATTATTATTGATTATGTAACGGGTCGCTTCACGAGCTATTCGCGTGCGTGGATAGCGCAACCGGTTAATTAATAAAAACATGTATTTAGTGTGGTTACATGCTATTTTTGATGCAATTCCCACAAGACTTATTTTGATATATTAATGTAAATTCATTGCTTAGCCATTTGTAAGTTAATCTAAAAATATTAATTGTACATTAATTTCATTTATATATAAAATATAAATAAACATTATACATGAATGCGCGTTCGTGCGTATAATTACTAGTTTTAGGATCAGGATTCGTGAAGGGAGACAGTGTAAAACGAGAGGTGAAATGAACGTCTTTTATTTGCCTCTATTCGGCAATGGTCAGCTACAAAATTAGTAGTCACGGTGTTATAACGCGAGTCTAGATCGTGTTTTGTATGTCTCGTTAAAAGTTCCGGCTCTGTGGCGAGGGACGCTCGAGACGCGGGCGCGTAATTTCAGCGCGCCGTGCTTGGTGACGTAGGGCGGGTGCAGTGAGGCGGGTGCGTGTTGTCAGCGCGTGCTTGTAGGCACGGAGCGCGCGGTAGTGCGGTCGGTAAATTCGCCACAATAGTCTTTTGCAACGTTTTATTACAAAGCGCGAGATCGCATATGATATCTCGCGGCATGGTGCGTTTACTAGAAAGCGCGAGATCGTATACAGTATTTCGCGGTGCGATGTGTCTAGCCAGGTGGTCGGCGCGGGCTGCAGTGCAGCGAACTGCAGTTGGTGCTAAGTGTCGGTGAAGGTGACACGGCGCGTGTTCCCAGAAAGGTTCGTGGGAAGCGTCTGTGCGCAGAGTTCGGATGGTTAGGAACATAAAGCTCGGGTATGCGCGAGAAAAGCGGCAAACTCGTCCGCTCTCTGTTTATACGGAGGTTTTTCGGAAGAATTCGTTTCTGGAGCAAATTCGTCGAGAATTCTCGACGGAAGCTGCGAACACGTCAACCTCTTTTCCCCTGTCTTTTGACGATTTCGGAGCGATAATGGTAATGTCTCGTACGTACTGCTCGAGCGGAATCAGATACCGGTCTGGTACAGATCAGAGATCTGTCGGGCTTTTTATACCCATTGTGTAACGGTACTCGTATCGTTTAACGTTCCCCTCTGGGTGGAGGAAACGACGCAGATTTTTAGCTTATGGCGCTCGGCGCTCTTCAGAAGCGTTTGACGTTGTTCGGCGGTATTGTCGTATAACGGCTGCATACTTGTTTGTTAAAAAAGCTAAACGCCTCTGCCCCTGCCCGGCTGGTGTTCGCCGGGCGGCAGACCTCCAACGGGCGACATGTCGGGAACGATGGGAGGATACATTGTTACAATTATACAAGTTGTACACAGTTTAACTTTTGTATTAAAATTATATTTGTAGAAATGGAATTATATTGTTTTTTAAAAGCTATTAAGTGATTATAAAAGATTGAGCATTTTAATCCAATCATTTAATAATTTTACCTGAAAAGTTTTCCGGGAGTTTTGATATTTAGCAGTTTTATAGATTTCAAAGTGCTCTTTTCGAATTTTCATTTCGCCACCTCATATCTTTGCTGTTCGCTCTGCCATATTGGAAAAATGGCGCTCAAAAACGGTTTTCGACAATATCTTCTTTCCGGTTCATTTTTCGATAAAAATAGTTATGTAATTAATTAAACTAGAAAAAATTTCCTACAATTTATATCTGTATATTTTTTTTGTAAAATAAATAGTTTTGGCGTACGAGCGCCGCAAAGTCTACTCCAACACGTGTATTAGCAAAAAAACTCATTTCCACACCACCATGAAGTAGAATATGTGGCGCGTTTTTTTCTGTGGAATCCCCTGTGGAATAGTAGTTCTAATCCACTAATGCACTAATTTAGTGTATGCACTAATAATTTCGCGTATAACAAAATTATTCAAAAATTTGGAGAACCGGAAATTGATCTTTTTGCGTCAAGGACAAATGCAAAATGTAAAACTTTTTGTGCTTGGCACAAAGATTCAGAAGAGTTTGCTATTAACGCTTTCACGATTTCATGGAAGAAATATTTTTTCTTTGTCTTTGCGCCATTCTCAGTAATACACAGAATATTGAATAAGATTCGTTTAGAAGAAGCCGAAGGAATTGTGGTAGTTCCATTATGGACTTCTCAACCATGGTTTCCTATATTTAATTCTCTATTAATAAGTAATCTTATAAAATTTAAACCTTCAAACTCCTTACTTTTGTCCCCTTGCAAAACTCAACAACACGAGTTATGTCGCTCGCTTACTATGGTTGCAAGATAGCTCTGTTATCAGGGAAGCATATCGAAGACGAAATTTGGCGGAACCGACATTAGAAATTTTTATAGCTTCTTTGGCTAATGGAACTATTAATCAATATAATGTCGTATTGAAGAATTGGTTGAAGTTCTACAATGAACGCAGCTATAATCCGTAAATGAATCAAATGCAAACATAGTTTTAGAGTTGCATAATGGAACCAATTCCTTCAGCTTCTTCTAAACGAATCTTATTCAGTACTCTGTGCATTACTGAGAATGGCGCAAAGGCAAAGATGTTTCTTCTATGAAATCGTGAAAGCATTAATAGCGCCTCTGGATCTTTGTGCCAAGCACAAAAAATTTTACATTTTGCATTTGCTCTTGATGCAAACAGATCAAATTTCGGTTCTTCAAAATTTTGAATAATTTTGTTATACGCGAAATTAATAATGCATACACTAAAACATTATTAGTGCATTAGTGGATTAGGCCTACTGGGGATACCACAGAAAAAAAAAGCGCGACATACTCTACCTCACGGAAATGAGTTTTGTTACCAATGCATGTATTGGAGTAAACTTTGCGGTACTCATACGCCAAAACTATTTATTTTATAAAAAAAATTATACAAACATAATTGATAGTCCTTATGTTTAATCTTGAAATGTCGCCAGATGGTAAGATAAATATATAGATAAATAGATAGAAAAATTAATAAACGAGTGTTTATACGACCAAACTGGCAATTTATTGTTTGATTGTTCTATCACGACGTTTCGACCATATGGTTTTGGTCCTTATCAAGTGAACTCAAATAACAATATTATAAATAATGATAGTCACGTTACAGAAATGAAATAAACAGAATTATGTACCTGCGTTATAGTTAAAAAGTAGAAAGAGAAAAATCGAAATGTCAAACTGACATTGTGTCAACCACTATGTTTGGGATACTGAGAACGACTAAACGACCTTTATTAATCTAACGTGTATTGTTTAAATTCTCTGTGTCTTTTTGAGAGTTAATAGTGTTGTCAAATTTATTAATAAAAAACATTTCAGCTATTTCTCTCTTTCTTACATATTTTTCAGTATGCAGAGTATCAGGCGCTGACCAATCGAAGTCATGATCAAATTCTAATTTGTGTTTGCTAATTACGGAAAGATTACTTGCGTGCATTTTTATATTATTAAATTGTTCCTTGACCTGAGTGCTTAAGTGTCTTTTCGTTTGGCCAATATACGAAGCGCTACAGTTCTTGCAAATTATTCTATAAACAACTTCCGTTCTATTACTAATAGGCAGTCCATCTTTGCCACGTTTAATCAATGAATTTAATTTTTTAGGTATAATATAGACAACCGTAAAACCCATATTTTTAAACAACCGACCAATATCGTCACTCACAGGCCTTCAACAAATGGTAATGCAATGTAGGAGGGTTTGTCTATTATACTATTATTATACTATTTTCCTCAGTACTCGGAATACTATTGCCCCGGTGTTTCAAAAAATTAAGTCTCTTATAAATGTAACGGTTTATAATGTGTGTCAGAAAACAGTTATTGAGTAAGATCTGCTTCATGACATCAATGTTTTTACCATGAAACTGATCGTCGGATAGTAAAATAACATGGTCAACGAGATTAAAAATGGTATTCATTTTATATTTAAAAGGATGGTTCGAATAAAAATTAATATATCTATTGGAACAAGTAGGTTTTCTATACCAATTAGTTAAAATTTTTCCGTTGGAACGGATAACACTGGTGTCAAAAAGTTGATACATGAATCTGACTCTATTTCATGCGTGAATTCTAAGCGTTGGTGATAACTATTGAAAATCAAATTAATCTCATTAACCTTTGCACGTGGAACAATAGCAAAGATATCATCTCCGTATCTGTATCTGTAATACACAGGAACCGCAAAACTAAGCAAACCCAAACAGTGCGTCTCCAAATCATCCATCACAATATCTGCTAAAATATATAATAAAGGAGACCCCATAAGAGACTGCCAAAGATCTGTTCATAAAACTTTCCGTTAAAAGAGAAACTAGTCGAATTGAGAACAACTTCCACTGCATATAAAAATTGAGGCAAATTAAATTTTGTATTCAGAGCAATGTCATTCCAACGTTTTTCGATAGCGCGCAAAACTAACTTTTTAGGAATGTTAGTAAATAATGTAGTAACGTCAAGTGATATCATTATTTCGTCATCATTAATAAGTTTATCTTTCATATTAGCAGCAAATGACCAGCCGTCTTTGATATGAGATTTAGGTTGCAAATTCGAATTATGTAAAATATCATGAATGTACTTCGATATATTATACAACGGACTGCTTAGTGATAATACAATAATACGTAATAGAAAACCAGTTTTATGGATCTTAGGCAGCCCATAACATCGTGGCAAATTCCCGTTTGTAATGTTTAAATATTTGTATGTGGACTCATCTATTAAGCCGTTGTCACGCCAAGATTTAACAAGTAAACTGCTAATCAACAATTAATTTTTTTACTTCGATGCAGAATATACGATTTATTTCCATCTCATATTCAGAATTTAAATGTAAACATTTCTTTTTATAGTAACAGCGTTAACTGTAGAATCGAAAATATTACGAAAAATTACCGGTACAAATTATTGAATTTAGAAATTAAAGACCTTAATTTTAATCTGAATTACCTGCGTGCTATAATTAAAAAGACGGAAAAAAGACACTGCATACTGAAAAACATGTAAGAAAGAGAGAAATAGCTGAAATGTTTGTTATTAAAAGATTTGACAACACTATTAACTCTCAAAAAAACACAGAGAATTTAAACAACATATACGATAGATTAATAAAGGTCGTTTAGTCGTTCTCAGTATCCCAACGAAAAGCAAGCGAAAATAATTAACACTTTTATATATAATAAAAATAATAATATTTATTTAAAATAAAATATGTGTGTGTAAAATACATACAAAGTGAGTGCGTGCGTGTGTGTGTGTGTGTGTGTGTGTGTGTGCGTGAAAAATAAAAATTATAATATAAAAATATAATAATATATATAGTTAATAAATAATATATATAGTAAAATAATATATATAGTTAATAAATAATATATATAGTAAAAATAATATATATAGTAATAATAATATAATATAGTAATAATAATATATATAGTTATAGTGCCGTCACCTAAAAAAGAAAAAGAACAAATATTATATAAATGAGTAATAATAATAATAATAATATATTATAACTTTTTAAAAAGATACATACAAACAGATTTAATAGTTTTGGTTGTTGAGGGTATTCTTCATCATCGCTGCTAAACTCTGGATCGAGTCCCAAGACTCTTCGAAGACCGCCGCAGCTTTCAATCATGATCATATCCACTCTTATTTGAAAACATGTTGCTAGATTATGTGTATACGTCAAACAACGTTTCCCGTTACATATCTCAATGCTTTCTAGATTCCATTTCACACATCGTAAAACCACTTTAGAGTTAATGTTTTATTTTTGCGAATGCCAAGTTCTCTATTTCGTACGAAATGTACAAATTAAGTCTCAGCAGTTTTCTTTGTCTCAATCTTTTGAGCTTTTTTTCACGTTTGTCAATCCAAACTAAAAAACGAAATTCAGTATCGAATCTTGGAGTATCAGCATCACACGATCCTTTCGAAACTTCTTCTTTTTCCGAAATAACTTCATCATCGATAATAATAACTTCTTCCTGAGGCATAGGGCACAAAAAAACCGTATGTAGTTCAACAAGATTGTTATAGGAAGGTTGAGTGAAGATGCTGTACACTCCTCTCAATTATACATTCTAATTTCATATGTTTTAGTATCTAACTATAGTATCTATAGTATCTAATAATAGTATCATGTCTCATCTATATCAGCATTTTTCTACACCTCGAGTAGAGTGTGTTGAGAGAAAGATTTAAGTTTTGTCGACTATGCATACGTTGTTATAAAGGATAGAAAAAATAATTAAAATCAGACAGATAAATATTAAAATAACTTATTTATTACAAACATCACAACGAATGTCATTTACCGCACAAGTTAATAATTCGCAATCTATAAATGATTCGCTGTCAAATTTATCATTTTCATGTATCAATAACATTTAAGGAGTCCACAGAGAATAGAAGGATCGCGATCTATCTTATCATATATCTATCTTAGATGCAAGGAAGAGACGCAAAAGAAATAGATAATTATCTTTTTTTAATTATTACATATTTTTTATTTATGTTACCATACATCACCTCGTTTCAAAGTTACATACAAAAGTTCATCCACAGCATAAGCTACTAATTCGCAATCTATAATAGGTGTTTTATCACAAACGTCGTACAAAATTTTGACTGCATTTTCTTTCATGGCACTAGGCATATTACTTTGCAAACACCGCACAAATTGATCAAAGCTCGCATTTACATCTTCTGTATTCTCATACAGCTTAGGGAGAGACAACCAAATGAAATGTAATCTTAGAAAGGACACGCGAGGAATGGTATGGAGTGAGTAAGAGATAAAACATATAAATGTTAAACACATATTTTTATTTTTAAAAATAGTGCAATTCTTTTTGACATTGCGACAACCAGTTAAATATTTTTAATATATTCTATAATGCGCAATTCTTAACATGTTTTCCACATCGTATAGTATTAGTAACACCTAGATTATTTAAAGATTCAATATCTCCATAATCAGCATATAAAATCCTTATAATTAGGTTTTCTCACGCATAATTCTCAAGCAAACCTACCAACCATTTTCGTTTCTGATATTCCTTGATGTACACAAGACTACTAAATTATTTGAAACATTACGTGTAATTCTATAGTACGGCTATTCGCAATGATATCACCCCCAGATATATATATTTAGTCGAATATACATCTTTCAAGCGCACGGTGCTTCGCTATGATATCACCTCAGATGTTGAACGATCGTGTCAAAATCGTGAAACATAAGAACAGTCATCAAAGATAATTCATGCTAACATAATAAAAATAAATAATTAAAACTTTTGCACCATGCATCACTCCCCACGTGTGAGATTTAATTGAAATATGATGCACATGATGGAAAAAACATCAAGATAAAATATAAAATCATGGTAAAGAGGCACAGCCTATCGGTATTTTCGCCAAAGATTCGAAGACAACATTCATAAGTTTGGAAATATGGCGGAAAACAGTGTGGAACAAAATCTACGCGAGCAATTTGCATGGGTGTAATCGATAGAAGAGTACATTGCGTGTGGGAGCAATGATGCGACGCATATATCTAATTATTAGAAGAGCAAAGTCGCATCAAACGTCCACGATTATCGATCGGGATTCGACAATTACTGATTGCCAGAATTGCACGACTCGAGGGATTGAAGAACACGTTACGCAGACGTTTTTGAACATGCGGGTGCAGGATGCAGTACGCGATAATGAGTTAATTTGGTGGGAGATCGATACGGCGTTCGAGAGCCGCATATTGACTGGCGCGATTATAAATCATAATCACATCGAACCTCATCAATTTTTCGAGGATGCCAAAAACATTGTGCTCGAGCATGTATAAAATGTAATGAAAAAACACTTTAATGTGAAAATTAATACAGCGTTCAATGATGAATTTGTGATGGATGATAAGCGTGCAAATAAAAGTATAAACACCAAAAACTATGAACTATTTCGCACATCTGATTTAAACGAGTGATACGAGCGGCGCGTTATCGAGCCCACTCTAGCATCGCTCGAAGAATTTCAGGAACGCAACAACGGGGCATTGTCGCAGATACTCGATTTGATTGTAAATATAAATAAATATAATCCTATGCGCGCGCGGGATGTCATATAAAATTACCACGGGAGACAATGATGAAGAGAGCGGTGATCAATGTGCGATCTAAAGGCAATGCATGTTTCGCGTGGTCAGTGGTCACCGCTCCACATCCAGCTAAATTGAAAACGGATCGAGAATCGTTATACCCTCATTACGCAGCAGTACTGAATCTCTAAGACATTGAGTTTCCGTGACTGTGAACCAAATCAAAAAATTCGAGCTAATGACATCTCAATAAATGTATATAGTTTCGAGGAAAAGAACATTGTCCTGCTACATCTTTCGACCCAAAAAAAGGATAGATACATTAGCTTGCTGTACATCGAAGACAACAACATTAGACATTTAGCATGGATCAAGAATTTATCCAATCTGGTGAGCTCGCAATTGAGTAAGAAAGATCACAGAAAATATATTTGCGCTCAGTACGTATATTTTATATATTGTTTTTTATTAAATATATACAAAAAAAAATTAATTATTTCCTTTACAGATGTTTGCATTACTTTGGATCAGAAGACATGTTACAGTCATATACGGTGAGTAGGTATACTAGGAGAGTTCTAACTCAAGTCCTCTGAGGGGTATGCGGGGCGAGGGAAAGCCGTCCGGGGAAATGACGTCACGCGGGGGAATGACGTAGCGCAGAAGATGCTCGCACGTTTGTTTAGAATATGTTTACAATCGGTGCGTAATAGAAAGGCCGATGTAATAAAATTCTTTTAACCAACAAAAAACACAACCGTATTAATAATAATTTTTTTTGACAAAATATTTAAACATAATAGAACCATTGCGGCGTCCTTTTGATCTTTTTCTAAAAAATTCAAACAACGAATCATTCAATACACAAACCGTAATTTTATCTATGAGTAACAGCGTTGACATCCGGCCGCTATAATTTATAAATAACAATAATAATTTTTTCTAACAAAATATTTAAATATAATAGAACCATTGCGGCGTCCTTTTGATTTTTTTTTCTAAAAAATTCAAACAACGAATCATTCAATAAACAGACCGTAATTTTTATCTATGAGTAACCGTAAGAAAAATATAGAAAGATCTGTGATGATGCAATGCCGGTCTCCTCGAGATGACAAAAAATAAATAGATGTCCCTTACTGAAATTTTTCGATGGAAAAAAAAATTAAAAGATACCGACAAGATAAAAAAGTTCTTCTAACAAAATACCCTACAAATAAACACAACTGCAAAGAAACTTTTGAACCGATATTGAACTCACCAATCAACGATCACTATGAGTAAAATATGAAAAGTAGGAGAAACACCCCGCCTAATGAAGACACTAGCATAATTTTTAATTCGTTAAAGTTGGAAGATCTCCATTTCTACACAAGTCCAATTCGTAAAACATTAGAACCTCCTACACAATTTTTGTTTTCTAGACACACCCTTCAAAGCAATAAATAATGAACAACGAAAGGTGTCAAATCATAGTAGTATACGATTTGAAAGTGTATACATCGATTGAAAAATTCAGTGGATACTTTAAAACTTTTTAAAAATTTTGTGTGTGTGTATGCGTGTGTGCGGTATAGAATATTCAGTGTTCAGTGTTCAATATAAAAGAAGATTCCACCACAATAATTTGCAAAAAAAATGGAACAAATAAACAATAACAATTTTGAAACTATATTAGATGTAGAGTCTGATGAAGATCATGCATTGTCCGATGATAGTAATATATTAGTGATCAAAGTGAGGATCTTACGGAAACAGTGGATAGAATAGTGTCCTATTCGGAAATCATTGCGTTAAACGGACGTACAAAGTGTTGCACCATCTACTTTTGTTATACCACAGGTGATGCTTTATCTTTATGCATTTCGTGCATGATTGCTGTATCCGACACTGATTTCGGATACATGTATACTATTCGGAAGCATGTAATTGAGTTACATGATGCTGTAGATGGTCGATTCTGCTCCAATTGCAGCAATTCATTGTATCAAATCTTTCCACGTAATATGTGTCCGATTTGCACACTGTAAAAAGAAAGAAGAAAAAAAATGGAAAACATCGAGCAGCAGAATATTGAACGCAATCTGTTGGAGCTGTCGCACCAAGTCGCTACCTTAAGCGAATATTTCGCGTGGACGCAGCGATGCGAAGAATTTATCAAACAGCTCGAAGAAGGCAGTCGTGCCAAGCGTCGTGTAATCACCACCAAGTGGTGGTGATTACAGTGACAATAACGCGAAAAGACTCGTTTGGCGAGAGATCGATACCGCGTCCAAAAACCGCATATCGACTGGTGCGGTTATAAATCATAATCATATCGAATCGCGTCAATTTCTCGAGGACATCAAAGACATTGTGCTCGAACATGTGCAAAACGTGTTAAAAAAACATTTTAGTGTGAAAGTGAATACAGTGTTTAATGCTGAGTTTGTGTCGGGTGATAAGAGTGCAAATAAGAGCATTAATACGAGAAACTGTGAATTCTTTCGCACGACCGATTTATGCGAATGGTACGAGCGGTGTATCATCGAGCCCACCCTTGTTTCGCTAGAAGAATTTCAAGAACGCGACAGTGGGTGGGCTTTGTCGCGAATACTTGACGATTTGACAATTAATATAAATAAATATAATCCAATCCGCGCGAGATGTTATATTGAATTACCGCGAGAAATAATAGTGAAAAGAGCGGTGATTAATATACAATCCAATGACAATGCGTGTTTTGCATGGGCAGTGGTCGCTGCTCTATATCCAGCTGCAAGGAATATAAGCCGGGAATCATCATACCCACATTATACGACAGTACTGAATCTCCAGGACATTGAGTTTCCAGTGACTATGAATCAAATTAAAAAATTCGAACTTGCCAACGATATCTCCATAAATGTATATTGCCTCGAGGAAAAGAACATTATCCCGATCCGACTGAGCGACAAGAGAGATAAACACGTCAACTTGCTTTACGTGCAAGATCCACTGGATGACAACGTCGGACATTTTGCGGGGATCAAGAATTTATCCCGCCTCATTAGCTCGCAACTGAGTAAACATAATGGTCAAAAATACATTTGTGATCGGTACGTATATTTTATTTATTTTATAATATTAATTAAATAAATATTTTATATATTTTATATATTTTATATATTTTAATAAACAAGTGTTTATATGACCAAACTGGCAATTTATTGTTTGATTATTATATCACGACGTTTCGACCATATGGTTTTGGTCCTTATCAAGTGAAACTAAAATAACAATACAATAAATAATGATAGTCATGTTACAGTGAAATAAATAGAATTAAGCACTTACGTTATAATTAAAAAGTAGAAAGAGAAAAATCGAAATGTCAAACTGACATTGTGTCAACCACTATGTTTGGAATACTGAGATCAACTAAACGACCTTTATTAATTTATCGTATATGTTGTTTAAATTCTCTGTATCTTTTTGGGAATTAATAGTGTTGTCAAATTTTTTAATAAAAAACATTTCAGCTATTTCTCTCTTTCTTACATGTTTTTCGTTATGTAGAATATCAGGCGCTGACCAATCGAAGTCATGATCAAATTTTAATTTGTGTTTGCTAATTACGGATAGATTACTTTCGTGCATTTTTATATTATTACAATGTTCCTTGACTCGGGTGCTTAAGTGTCTTTTTGTCTGGCCAATATACGAAGCGCTACAATTCTTACAATTTATTTTGTAAACAACCTCCGTTCTATTGCTAATAGGCAAACTATCCTTGCCACGTTTAATCAATGAATTTAATTTTTTAGGTATATTGTAAACCACTGTAAATCCCATATTTTTGAGCAACCGACCAACATCTCATTCATCATTTATATATTTTATATATTTTTTCTTTTTCTTTTTATTAAATACATTTACAAATGAAAAACAATTAAAAAATAAATATTTCTATTTTTACAGATGTTTAAATTACTTTGGATCGGAGAATAAATTGCAGTCGCATACGGTGGACTGCCAAGAAATGAACGAGTGCGCCATCCGTTTACCGAACAAGAATGACAAGTGACTCAAGTTCAACAATTACAGCAGGAACGAGCGGCTGCCTTTTGTCGTGTACGCTGACTTGGAGTGCGTTTTGGAAAAGACGGAAGAAGAAAGAAACTACCAACATCATCAAGTATTTAGTATCGCTTATTATGTACATTGTGCGTATGACGATTCGTTATCCGCGTATCATTCTCGCCGCAGTACCGATTGTATCGCGTGGTTCGTCAAAGAACTTAAAAATTTAGCGCATCGCGTAGAGATTATTCTAACCATGAATGTCCCCATGATAAATTTAACGCGAGAAGAATGAGAAAAATTTAGCAGCGCGATACATTGTCACATTTGCAAGAAACCATTCGCGCCGGACGATACACGAGTACGCGATCATTGCCATCTGACCGGACGGTACCGAGGTCCCGCGCATTCAAATTGCAATTTAAATTATAAGGACTCTTCTTACATTCCAATAATTTTTCATAATTTATCCGGTTACGATTCACATTTCATTATCAAGGAAATAGCTACAGCGTTCGAAGGGAGAATCGAGTTATTGCCGATAACAAAAGAAAAATATATATCTTTTACAAAAAATGTTAAACTTGCGGAACAGGAATCAAAAATTGTATCAAATTGCGTTTTATAGATTCATATAAATTTCTTTCAGCCAGTCTTGACAAATTGGCATCTTTTTTAAATAAAGACAAACTCAAAATTTTAAAATCGAAATTTCAAAATGTACAAGAAGACAATTTCAATTTATTAACGGAAGGGCGTTTTTCCGTATGAATATATTGACTGTGTCGACAGGCTGGAAGATACATGTTTACCACCGCGCGATTCATTTCACAGTTCTTTGACTGGTGACACTATATCCGAGAGCGATTACGTGCATGCCGAGACTGTTTGGAAGCGGTTCTCCATTTGAACGCTAGGCGAATACAGCGATCTATATTTAAAAACAGATGTCTTGTTATTAGCAGATATATTTGAAAGTTCCCGTGAAAGTTGCATTAAAAGTTATGGGCTTGATCCCGCATATTATTTTATTCTTCCCGTGGGATGCTATGTTGAAACATACAAATATTACGTTCGAATTACTTACTGATATCGACATAGTTATGTTTATCGAACGAGGAATACGCGGCGATTTAAGTCAATGTTCCGGCAGATACGCGCATGCTAATAACAAGTATATGCAGTCGTACGATCCATCGAAATCTTCATCGTATTTGATGTATTTCGATGTAAATAACTTATACGGTTGGGTGATGTGTCAACCGTCACCTTTCGGCGAATGGGTCGATGACATCTCTGATTTTAACAATAGCGCGATCGCTTCGGATTCGCCAACAGGTTATATTCTCGAGATCGATCTTGAGTAGTAGATCTGCAAAGTAAACATGACGCGCACGCTGATCTACCGTTTTGCCCGATATGCGATAAACCTCCAAGTAAGCGAGAGGACAAGCTCCTCGCGACTCTATGCGATAAAAAACGGTATGTCATACACCATCGCAACCTGCAGCAGTGTACACGTCATGGTCTTCGCGTCACAAAAATACATCGCGTATTGCAATTTACTCAATCCGCATGGCTTTGCGATTACATTGAATTCAATACCTGATTTAGAATGAGCGCGACAAACAATTTTGAAAAAAATTTATATAAATTAATGAATAACGCGGTATTCGGTAAAACTATGGAAAACGTGCGCAATCATGTTAATGTAAAATTATTAACGAAGTGGGACGGACGATACGGCGCGGAGGCAATGATCGCAAAACCGAATTTTCACAGTAGAAGCGTGTTTTCAGAAAATTTAGTCCCCGTTGAACTGCGCAAACTTGAGGTAATATTCAATAAACCAATCTGCGTCGGTATGTGCATACTTGATATATCGAAAGTGTGTTTGTATGAATTTCATCACGAATACATGTTACCGTTATATCGCGACAATTGTAAAGTCATGTACATCGATACAGATAGTTTAATTTATTACATTAAATGCGACGATATATATGAAAACATGAAACGTGTTATCAATAGATTTGACACGAGCAATTATTCGGCTAACAACGCGTACGATATACAGCTTGTAAATAAAAAAGTACCGGGTTTAATGAAAGACGAAAATAATGGCGCCATCATGACCGTATTCGTTGGACTTAGAGCAAAAATGTACGCGTTACGAGTAGATGGTAAAAAGGATACGAAAAAAGTTAAAGGCGTCAAGAGTAACGTCGTTGCGCGTGCTATAACTTTTGACGATTACACGAAATGCCTTCACGAAGAGATTGAAATGACTCGACAGCATCATGTCAAAATAGGGTCAAAATTGCATGAAGTATATACCATCCGCGAGACAAAAATTGCTCTGAGTACGATGACAAGCGGTATATCGTACCCGAAACGGCCGACACGTTCCCATGGGGACATTACCGAATACTCTTATAATGTAATGTAATATAATGTAACATAATGTAACATAATGTAATATAGTGCATGCATGCGTGTATGTGTATATACATGTATGTATATGTATGTAACACAATGTATTATACTGTTGACTATCAAAGCAGGAAAATAAAAGAAATATACTTTTATATTTATTTTTCTTTTATATTTTATATGCTGTATACATCTTACATATATTTTTACATATTTCAGATTCTTTATATGTATCATATTTTATTTTTTTTATATGTTAAAAATAAAATGCAGTTTGTATGTGAATTAAATTACATTGTCCTTGTGTATCCAAGAATTGTGCGATCCATCGAATCCTCAACCCAACCATTTCACGTAAACCTCGTCACCTCTCTTGCGCAGTACTTTTTCCACGAGATACACGTCCGGATAATTTGCGCGGTGCAACTCATGCTCGTAGAATGCTCCAGCGATAGATTTCTTACGATAGTCCTCGAGTAGATAAGTTACGGGGTTAGTATGCTGCACTTTAATAATCTTAAACACCTCGGTGGTCCAATTCGGTGTATAACCTTTTTCAAGAATCGTCTTGTATTTGCTAACGCATACCGAGTCACCTACTTTGAACTTTGCCAGACCCGCTATCTTTATCGCGCTGTACATCGTAGTCAAGAGTCTTTCGGCGATCGCGGGGGTAACATCGACAGGTCGCATACCGATCGTTCGATTCTTGCGCGCGTTGTAATCCGACACGAGTCGCGGCAACTCATCCACCCATTTGTAAGTTCCATTGAGCGTAAACATTTTCCACATGTTTTTCTTTAAGGTGCGATTGAATCGTTCGACGACTTCAATACTGAATACGTTGAATAATGATTGATGTCATGTTTTCTCATGAGGCGTTGCACGTCGGTGTTGTAAAATTCCTTCCCCATATCGGTTTGCATGTTTCTCGGACATCTCTTACTATCTCGAATTATCTCAGCATTAGCCGTCTCGCTTCCACCTTTACTCTTGAGCGGTACGGCCCACACGTACTTGCTCAGCACATGTCAATGATGGTAAGTATGTAATGGTGGCCTCTGTTGAAACGCGAATACGGACGCATCTCGACGATGTTAGCCTTCCACAGGTCATCGTATCCCTGCACTATGACGTGTCTTCGAGGAAAATTTCTTCTCGCCGCAGCATGCAGTTCCTCGACGAGTCGTAGCTTCTCTTCATATTTTTATCGGATTTTAACGGTGCCATGTTTTTAACTGGTCAGCGTGTAATAATATATGCAAAGAAATTATATTATGTTTTATAATATCTCAAACATTTTTTTTAACCATTCAAACAGTCGTTTTTTTCCGTTTAATTTCCGTTTTATTTCTATCATTTAATAGTCGTTCTCTGTCATCAGTTTGCCGTTATAACGGTCTTGACGGTACGAAAAGACATTCGTCACGTCCCTTTTCTGCTCGGATGTCCCAAATTTATTAATATGCATTACCGATGCGAGTGACGTTAATCGATCGATTGATTAGTTTTGTCGAGATACCATTTATAATAATGCCATCTTCTCGAAGTTTCTCAATGATCGACAGGATCTCATTATCGTGGGCGTTGTGGCCAGCTCGACGCGAAGCATCGAGCAATCGTAGACGATCCACCAGCTCGTTGGGATCATCCCAGTGCACATAGTCGATCTTGTTATCGGTTAGCGTCATCTCGCGAGACATGAATATTCCTTCTCCAAATTTTTTCTTTTTTGATTCGATCGACATCAAAGGTGCGATTATTTGTGTATATTTGTATCTCCTGTTACTCCGTAATTGGCCTTGCGCATCGTAATTGCGTCTATGCGCGCTCGTTGCCAATAATATGCTCTTGTATTTCTGCATATCATCCTCCGTGTAAATGATATCATCGGGCATTCTCTTAAAGATCAACTCGTACAATCCTGGTGTACCAATGTACCTCACTTTGTCTATTATTATAGAGTCATCTTTATTAATATCGAATCGTTTGTTACCAAGCATCATTTTATTCTTGTCGAAATATATCCCGTATACGTGATCGATCTCATTTTTTTCATCGCCACCGAAGAGAGCACCCATGTATATTTTTGTCCCAGTAACCCCAAGTGCTCTCGCAACATTTCTTGACCTTCCGACGTTTGCAATTGATTTCGAACGGACGTTACGAGTGAGTCGTCCGTGGCTTCGAAAACATCTTCGCTCGCGAGTGATTCGGATATCGTAGATTGCACGATTCTCGTTGTCGCGGTTGGTGTAGATGTTATCGGCGGTTCATTCAGTAAAACATCCGATCGTTTCGATTTATGCGATGTTGGTGAGCGATCCGATCGTTTCCTCTTTTTCGGTGTCGCATCCTGCTCCTTTTCCTCATCTTCCTCCTTCTTGTACCGCTTGATAGGTAACGTTTCATTTTCGCATCAGCGTTACTCTCCGACTCATTCTTCACCACGATCGAGCTAGAGTTATCGACGATCTTTTGTAGCGGTTCGATGAGAGGTTTAAAATGCCTGTCCAACATGATATCCTCCTCGATCTTACCGGTCTTCAAAGCGCGATGTTTCTTGCGAATCGATTCGCTCGTTATCGCAATTTCCTTCGCAATCTTCTCGCGCTCACGAATATCTTCGCTCCTATCGGTTGCAACCATCGCGGAAAAACAAAGTGTCGATCACGTTTTACCCTGATGAGATATCGGCAGCGACTAATCGTTTTGCGGTATCGCGAACACGTTAAATCTTTTTCTGTATCGACCATCATTGAGCGAGCTGTCCTTGTCACTACAAATCCGTTCTTGTGCTGCCAACAATCGCGATATAACGTACAAAATTCATTGTACGACATGTCGGTGTTCACGTTGTACACAGGTTTCAGGTTAGTACCATCCTGTTTAAACAAGATCAGTAAGTTCGCATTATCGCGTATCAGATGTTTAGGTATTCTCGCGTACGTTTGATAGAGATAGAAACAATCGACGCTCAAGTGCCGACCTATTGAGAAGTACTCTCACCGCATCTTGCTTATTGCATGCCATGTCATCGAACACAAAGATTAAATTTGGACGCGCCTCACTTGGCGGAATGACGTCACTGTTGTTGGAGTATGTAAAATAACCAATTTCGTCGATCGATGTCAATAAATTCTCTAGATATCGATATTTCGGCTGTTGAAGCGATTTCGAATACACATACATGTTCTCGAAACGTACACCGTGTGAACTTTCTATCAAACTTATCAACACACATTGGTTTTACCGCAATTCGAAGGACCGCAAATGATACCGCGTATAGTAGTCGGTAGCATCGTACCATGCTTGCGCTTCTCCGCATCGTCCCCCATTGATTGTAATTTGTCGTCACAATTCGTCACTTTGATTATCGTCAATGTTTGTTGCACGAATCTCATTTTCACACTGCTGACTGAGAGGAATGCTGGAACGAGCACCTATTTATAAATGCGCGGATCCGCGAATCGTTTAGTTGTAAAAATGTTCATCCTGCTATCGAGACCTTCCGATATTTGTGATTTAAGCACGGAACAGTTACAATTTGTGCCGAAAGCCGTTCTACTGCGAATGTACGGCGATCACGTCCATTATCTGTGGGACAAGCTTTCGAAACATATAAAGGCGGATTTGGAGGTTCAATATCGTCACTGTTACGAACATTACAATCAACCGTGGCAGCAAACGCACATCGACGGCCCAACACCGTTGATAAAAGATTGCATCGAATGTCAACGAAAATAGGTAGAAGCCTATTAAATCGCGCGATAAACGCCCTTCCTTTCGAGTTACATATCCTAGGCTATCAGTTTTGCGGTCCAGGTACTCATTTGGAAAAATGATTGGCGAGAGGCGATCAGGGTATAAATTCACTTGACGCAGCGTGCCGAGAGCACGATATAGCATACTTTCGGAACAATAATCTTATCGAGAGACACGTGGCTGACAGAATACTTGCCAAGAGAGCGCGAAGACGCATCGTTGCGAAAGATTCGACTCTCGGTGAGAGAGCCGCAGCCACAGTTGATGGGCAGCGATGAAAGCCAAGACAAAAATCGGTATAGGTATGGGTATGAAGACGAAAACAAAGACGAGGAAACGATGACTACGAGGAAAAAGCCGACGAAAAAACGTATACTTCCAACAGCGAAACGAGGTGGTGTATTGCCGATTCTACCGATGTTGGGCGCACTCGGATCCTTGAGCGGCTGGTGTGGCAAAGGCGGTGAGCGACAGCAAATCCGCGCGGCATCAGCTGGAGGAGCTGCAACGTCACAATCGCGCGATGGAAGGTCACGGACTATCTCGCTGCATACAAATATGGAGATGGATTGTATCTTGGCCCGTACAAACGTGGATAGGTAGTAGTAACGAAGAAAAAAAAACGTCAAAGAGGTGTTAAATATGCCCAGGGGTGTGACGAACATACAATTAGAACAACTGGCGAAACGTATGCGTATGCGTATACCATTCTTTAGAGGTGTTTTCATGCGTGACTCGTTACCGATCGGTGATATACGTCGAAACGAGAGCGGTATCATAAATCTGGACAATGCAGCGGGCCCTGGTACTCATTAGGTGGCCTACGCAAAGAGGGAGAATCGCGCTATATATTTCGACAGTTTTGGTAATCTTCGAATCCACCGAATGAATTGGTACGATATTTCGGGCGGAACGTGACAAAGATTGAATACAATCGCATATCTTTTCAAACTTACAATCAGAGCATTTGCGAACAATTGTGCCTACAGTTTCTCCGAACGGTCAATGCATGCAAATTTAAAGCCTGACGATGCGCCATTAAGACGCAGTATTCGTTAAACAGCTTTGCCGACATGTCTATGACATTCACGCTGACCGGGAAGAATAGCGTCCTCGCGGCACATAACCATCCAGCCTTGGATTTGAGCGACAGTGACTACGAGCTCGGTCTAACAAATTTTGAGACTTATCATACGGTGCCGAACGTAAATTCCTCGAATAATAAATTTTATTTTGATGAGAATGACACGGAAATTACGATTCCCGAGGGATCGTACGAGATACATGCCATATATGAATTTTTAAAACGTGCAATTTTACGGAAACGCCCGCGACGTGTAATTCGCTCCGGCAATCGTTTCGATAAACGCGTTGATATCCCGTTGGGAGAGGAGACCATTCGAGCGAACGGTGACGAGGACGAGGCTGTAGAATACCCGATAGTACTCCGTGCTAATTACAATACGATGAATAGCGAGATCAAGTGAGTTTTCAGAGTAAACTTTAATAAACCCAATAACATCGGATTGTTATTGAGATTCTCAAACCGCACATTGCAGCCGAGACAGTGGCATCAATCGGACGTGCCGATTAATATCATCAACGTAAACATTATCCTCATAGAGTGTAACGTGACCGTGGGTGCGTACAGTAACGACAAACGCGTTCATACGATACATGAATTTTCCCCGAGTGTGCCACCAGGATATAAGATATCGGAGACACCGGCGCAGATCATTTACTTGCCGATCATCGCGCGGAGCATTACGAATCTAATGAGACGCGTCGCGGATCAAAACGGATGATTGCTCGATTTTCGAGGAGAAGAGATCACCATCAGATTGCACATACGACGGCGACAAAATTAACGTGCGACACATGAGATGCTCGTGTTGAACGACTCGAAGCAGGCGAGAGATAATAATATCTTTACGATACCGATTGATGATATCATTCGATCATCATCATCATCATCATCATCATCATCATTAAGTTGCGCTAAAAAGACAAGAAAGAAGCTCAACGCTACAAACGTTAAATTTTTACAATTTTTGTGCTTTGCGGTACGAAATATCTGAGAAAACATGACCGATGTCCTTAACATTGGAGGCGAGCCGGTCTTTGATGATCGTATCGTCAAGCTCGAGACTCACACGTATAACCCGTACACCAACACGATGTTTGAGCACAGCGACGAGATACAAATACCTATATAACAATAGGATCTGTATACGCTGTATGAGTTTTCTATACATCGAGAGAAAATTAACGATAAACAAACTAGACGAAGGGTCTGATGTGGCACTAGGAAATAATTGTATCGCGTTCATGTTCGATGAGATTCAATACAAACTCGATGGTGTGGAGATTGATCATAATAGAAATGTGAGTAGTATAGGGGCCACTATAGTGAGACAGGAATGTCCCCCCCTTTCCCCCTTGGCGCCAGCCCCCCGCTGTGATCCCTCCCCCCCCTGTCCCCCTGGGCAGGTACCTGAGAAAAAAAGAGTGGGGACTCGTGGACGTCCACGAGGCGATTTTTTAATTTTAAAATTTTTTTAAGAGTGGGGGGAGTGGACGTGCACGAGGCAGTTTTTTTTATTTTTTATTTTTTCCTGGGCTGGAAATACTCGGGCTGGAACCTGGGTCCTCTGCTTTTCTGGTCGGGGTCCTAGTGCGGTGGGCTAACTGAAATCTTACAAGAGTGAGAGTTAGATGGGGCATTTAAGCGAAGAGTAGGTCTCTCCGGCCCGGCGACCGAGCGCTCCGATTGGTTTGTCCTATAGTGGCCGGCTGTTTGATTGGTTCCGACGAGCTGGAAAAACGAGAGAGAAAATAGAGTGAGAGAGAGAGAAAGTCGACAAGATGTCCGAGGTGTCAGCAGCCGGTAAAATATCGGCCGCCGAAGACAGTAGAGATGTCCCATTGCATTCCTCTCCTCCTCCTCCTCCTCCTTCTCCCCCCAGCCCTGTGGAAAATCGAAAAATATCGCATGACATACGGTATCTCTCGCCTTCGACCGTCCTTACGGAAAAACTTCGAATTGCAGCGAGCGTGTCGCCCGTGTCTCTCCTTCTTGCTGAAAAAAGAAAAATCGTCTAGTGCGGAATTATCAGATATCAAGGTATACAAACGAAATACGAAGCGTTCATGATCGGACATGATTGTCCGCGCCGGTCGAGTCATGCAACGCAGGTAGACGCGATGTCGTCATCGAAGGCGATACGCTATCGGAGATTGAAAGAGCTATGGCGCCGCAGAGTCTAGGAAGGAAAGAAGGAAGGAGAGAAAAGGAAAAAATTGGACGTTTTCAGGTAATATTTAAGATAAATAACATTTTTATTTACGCTACAGAAATGTTTTGTACAATTTTCTTACAGCTAAATATAATATTTATAGTATTTACAAAAAGATGTTAACTCTTAATGGACGGAAAATATGGGAATTCGCAAGTTATTATATACATCGATAAAAGTGTGAGAATCGAGAAGAATCGAATATGAGAAATTATTTATCTATTATATATCTGTATGATAGTGAACACCAAGAGCTATGGCGCCGCAGAGTCTAGGAAGGAAAGAAGGAAGGAGAGAAAAGGAAAAAATTGAACGTTTTCAGGTAATATTTAAGATAAATAACATTTTTATTTACGCTACAGAAATGTTTTGTACAATTTTCTTACAGCTAAATATAATATTTATAGTATTTACAAAAAGATGTTAACTCTTAATGGACGGAAAATATGGGAATTCGCAAGTTATTATATACATCGATAAAAGTGTGAGAATCGAGAAGAATTGAATATGAGAAATTATTTATCTATTATATATCTGTATGGTAGTGAACACCAAGAGCTATGGCGCCGCAGAGTCTAGGAAGGAAAGAAGAAAGAAGAAAAGGAAAAAATTGAACGTTTTCAGTTAATATTTAAGATTAATAAATAAATTTTATTTACACAAAAATGTTTTGTACAATTTTTGTTTTCTTATTTTTTTTATTTTTTTTTTTTTACATTAAAATTTTTTTATGCTTCGGCGAAGGCCTTCTCGACCATGCTTAATAATTCCCCGTCGGTGATGTGACTAAAAGGAATTTGTGGTGGTATATCTTCCAAAATAATTGTTACATCCGATGAGGGGGATGTCGGTGGTGAACCATCCCGGATGTATACTGGTGAGTAGCACGGTCTTGGAAAAGCACTCGCCGAAGGCAGTCGCCCGATGTCCTTTTTATAACACCCGATGAAAATGACATCGGGCTCGTTCATGTGTTGAATTTTGTTTTTTCTCCCGTGACAGCATCGTTTGGGAGCGGGGGTATAAAAATATTCTTTACCCGATCTAGTTTTCACTGCGTAAAAAAGACAAAAATATTAATTAATAAATGTTATTAAAATAAAAGCAAAATATTAAAACAAATAAAATTTATTATTAAACACTTACTTTTATTATTTCTCCGGTAAATTTTAAGAGATGTCCAGACGATAACTAGCTCCAGCAAAGATTGTAGGAAAGTGTCTCTAAATCCTAAGGCTTCTCTTTTTATATTTTTTTCCGAAGGCGTATTCTGATTTTTGGAAGGGATTCTTCAAAATTTTAACAAATTAGAATTGTACGAAGCATAAGTGAGGAACCAACAATTTTAGTGAATTAGAAAAGTAGACGTATGGCGGGGATGTCAGGATGGTGATAATAGTGGCGTCTTGAAAAATACAGGTAACGTGGTAGGGGAATATGACGTCATATCGTCGAAAAAAGAAAGCATGAAAAAATCAAACAATTTAAGTAAAAATCTCACATTTATTTTTATAATTATTTTACATATAATTAAAATATGACACTATTGTATTTTTTATAACATTACAATTTGAATTACATTCTTAAACGTAACAGCGCATAGCATACAATGTTTCATTTGTTTCTTTTTTTGCAAAGAAAAATTTTACGAAATAACCGTACAATTAAACGATCGTTATGTTCGCAATCTTCGGTAAAAAGACTAAGAAATCGATTAAGATCATAACCATTGCACATATAATATAAAAATACGCAACTATAGTCTCCGAATGTTTGCGAAAAAATTCCTTGCAATTGTCAAGTATTCCAGTGATGAATAATGGAGTTTCGGCGGAGTCGAAGGAGAAATCCAGGGTGCAAGGGTGGTATTCCGTAGCTGTCAAAGTAGGTGGCTGTGCCATGCTCATCGAGGAAGAAGGCGATGTTCTCCAGGACGATTGTGCTCGACTGTATTAGCGACGATAGTTGTCGACCGTGTCCACACCCTCGGGACTCTGTCGGCAGGATAAACTCCCGCGTGTCTGGCATTGATGTGTCGTAATGCTTGTAAAATTTCGCGAGAGTTCATTTTTTTGATTCGACGGCAAGCGTACGAGTGGTATTATATATTCGATAACTTCAGTATTTACTTCTTTCGGTTTCTCGTTTTGATCATCTTGTATCTCCGAGTCTTCCATGCCTGCTTGCGCGGAGATGGTAGTTGTTTCGATTTTGTTCTTATCTATCAACGTCGATAATTCAAATTTTTCTTCTTCTTCTTCTTCCTTTTTTTCTTTTTTAATCGGCCGCACAAAATTTTCTTTTTTCTCTATTTCGCTATTTGACAGCGTTTTAATATTTTCATTTATGATATAAGAAATATCATCTGCATTACTGATTTCCTCGTTTTTGTCACAGGATATTTCACATTTATCCGGAGTGCGACAAGTTAGAGTACTGTTGTTCTCAATGCCGTCGACGAAATTATTTTGCTCGAGTATCCAACATTTTAATTTGTTCGCGTTGCGTAATGCGCAATGAAAGATTCCGAATTTTCGAAATCCGTGATAACCATAATATCGTCCACGCGCTTCTCTCGACTTTAGATTTTTAAATGCAGGGGAAATATCTTCCAATTATATATATATCTCTGGAGAGTAAATTTCTCAAATAGCTTGCTTTTTCGCATCCTCTGACACAAATATATCGGCCATGTCTTGTTATTTCGCGTAGATGTGTTGTAAAATATTTCGGATTAGCTTCGCCGTCGAACCATTCAATACCATGATAATTTCGCGTGAGCCAATTATTTTGTCGTCTTACATTTTCTGGTAATTCGCCAAACGAATGCGGGGGCATCACAATCCAATGTCCAATTGGCGCGTCAACGGCGACAACAGCAACTTCTTTAGAGATAAATTTCGCCCGAGCATCACGGAAACCCTGTATGTCGACGATTATATCCATAATGCGAAAACCTGTGTGCTCTGGATAGCTAGTTTTAAACTCTTCGCGAAGAGGCGATACTCGTGTCTCGAATGAAACTGAAATCTTTTTTACCGCACTGCATGTTTTTTGATACGCTGCACGTTGATGTTAGCGATTTTGATCGCTTGTGGTGGGGGAAAATTGTGAGAAAATTTTTTGAGTATTACGTTATAGAGAACGACGGAAATCTAACCGGCAAAATTGACAATGACTTGCCGGGATGAGTCAATTTCTATGACATTATCAAACTCTGCGTAAATAATACAGTTAACGGTCTCGGTGAGCGCCTTCTCAAATCGCACTTCTAATCGTAAACTACCATGTTTCACAAGATTCCAATGTCCTGCATAATTAGCCGATAAGTCGGGCGTAAGATCAAAAGCGAATAGCGTATAGCCCTTTGAATAATCATCTCTGCTTATAGAATTTCCTTCATTCAAAAAATGAATACCTGTTCCCGTGAAGAGCGTTTGATAAGCCTCGACGTAAAGCGATTCTTCTGTCGAGAAAGCGGGTTGTAACGGTCTACTGGGAATTTGCATGCCGTCGACGTACAGCGAGAAGAAATTTATGCCGTAATTTTTGAAATTAAACGGATTTAATTTTCTATCGCCGTTAAATGCTTTATTATTGACAAAACCGACTATTATTCTTTTCGGAAGTTGACCAAGTATTACATTATCTAACGATTCGCCCACAACACCGCTATGGATCGTGAATGTTTTAACCTCGACCCTCGTGAGCGGATATTTGGCCGTAACTTTACTCAGCATTCTTGCATGTGCGAGCAATAATCCGGCGCTTATCTTCGCTCTTCTCACTAGCAGACTCGCATCCAGTATATGAATTTTCGACGACGCACCGTTACTATCCATAAGACAGAACGAATCTTTCGAACGAACGAGCCTCAAACGTACTTCTACACCGTTAATTAAAAATTTGTCCTGATTGAAAACATCACAATGGAGATGGCCTATAAGATCTAGAGCCCGTCCTCCTCGTATGTAATGAGCACGTCTCACGAGAGCGGAATTTGCCGTTTTTGATTCCACCGGTTCGTCCATTCGTCCGGGAGTATCCGCGTCCCATAGACATGAGGTTAGATGGGAAGTTTTTGCGGTGAAGAATAATTTAACAACGCCTCGATGTAGGCGCGGTACGCGTAAGCGTTGTTTGGCGGCGATACGAGCTTTTGATTGAAATACACGTCGATCTGATTGAAGATGGAATGAAGTAAATGATTTACGGGGCCTACATTGTCCGTCGTTGCGCTGCCGCCTACTCCCGTAACGTGTCCTGTGGAATCGCCTGACGTTTCTACGCGTACGCGAAGACTCAGCATGGTGTGCGTGAGATCTAAATATTCTTCTCCGTGACCGGGAATGACGAATTCTATCGGCGAGTCGTCCGAGAGCGAAGTCACGGGTTTGTAATGAATCCATTGTGAACTCTCGATACTAGTTTGCGTGGGTGGTAAGGAGAAGAGGTCGAGTTCACTCTTTAAACACTCGCTCGAATGCGTATGAAGAAAGGACATGTTTTTTAATTAGCGTAAATTTTACTTTCTTGTCGCTGTAATTTCCGTTTTCAAAGATTATATTTATACGAGCGTTTAAGAAAATATGTCGGATACGGTGCGCTTCTACCGATTTTACGCCGTTTCGTGGATGTCTTAAGCCTTTTCACTGCTTTTTTCCTCCCCCTCCTCTTATTGCCCGATGACCGCGTATTGGTTTTTTTCTTTCCGCGAGTCTTGATCTTCGACGAATTTTTCTTATACGTCCCGCGACGTTTACGCGATCCCGCAGATTTAGCGATGCACGTATTGAGCCCGACGAAAGGAAACTGAGCTACATGCATTTTCGCATCCGTCTTATATCCCGAACCTTTCATTAGACTGCTTATTTTTCTTTAACTTTCTTTTAAGATTGTCGCGCGATTCTTCGAATCGATGTTTGGCCGCTACCTTAAACGGCATATTATTTTCAACATCGTCGATTATATTAACGCCGGCGCGTAAAGCTTCTTTCCCCACAGCCCGTATGCCTCTACTTAAATAGGGTAGTACGCGTCTGAATAATCCTCCGAGAAAACTGCCGATGCCATGACCGCGTTGATAGGACGAACCAACGAAAACTCGCGGAATTCCGCCACCCCAACTACCACCATTTTGTAATTCATCGTGATACATCGAATAATAATCCATTAACGTTCGAAATTTTTTTCTTCCGTTGTCGTGGATATAAATTTTTTTTTTTGTAATATTTACTCGATACGTCTAAAGTGCAATGTCACCGTTAACGTTCCAAATTCGAATGGTATACTCTGCCCCAGCTGATCTCTTATATCTATTTCTATTGTACGAAAGCACGTTTGACGCAGAGCTATGTATTGCGCGGGTGAGAAATGCTTTATCTGCGTGGATGCAAACGCGTAATCGTTTCGAGCATCGTGCGTGACTATTCGCAGAAGAGGAGATTGTACATCGCCCGTAATGTAAGGTTCACAAATATCGCAATAGACAAAGAGTTTGTCGGGAATAGCGCGCAACAAACTAGCCGGTTCGTCAGCTATTATCATGCGACTGTGTGGGAGTACAAGAAATAGCAAATTATAAACTTCATCGTAAACCCATTCAGGTAAAACGTCAGATAGAACGGAACTACTTTCTAGTTTAATGAGTTCATTCGTATTTTTGTTTACATCGATGCCGATTTCATTGTAAAACCATGTTGGAAATGTTGGTGGAATAGGATCGCTATCAAGCTGAATCAGATCTCTATGCTTAACACGCGTGTCAAAACCGAGTATTCGTTGAAGTTTGTCGGAGAAATTTACATAATGAGTTATAGCGCATTTCTCTTCTTCACAGGAAAGTTTCATAACAATTTTACCACCAATGACAGTCTCGAATCGCCAAACGATATGCGAAGCCACGGATTCGGCTGTATAATTCACAGCATCTATAATATCTCGCACGGTCGAGTAAATACCCGAAGGTACTTGTGCTTTCATAGCGTTAATTGTCTTATCGCGCTCTGTAATATCGATGAATCTCATTAATCCTTCTCCGGCTCGTATATGTAAAAAACTACACGGAAATTGAATCTCCGTGAGCGCTACTTTCCACCGACCGTGCAAATCTACACGCTGAGGTAATTCTGTGGTGAAACAGGTGGTTTTATTTTCCGGAAAGTAGCGCATGCTGCTATTGCTCGGAAGAACCATATAAAATTCATCCTCCCTCATTTTTATCTAAAATCTTTAAGCTCTCAGCGGGTATCCAAGAATCGAATTTTGAAGGATATCCTTGCCAGCTAACTAATAATTGTTTTTTATTTCCACGACCCTTGCTTTTTATTACACGCTCGACGATAAATTCTTCTCCCTGCAAGTCTTTAATAACCGGCGCTAATTCTTGTTCGTAACAAAACCCGTCTATAACTTCACCCGCTAAATCGCTTAGTTCGTATACGCGCGGTTTTCTCCATTCGAGAACGCGGTGAATTCGAAATATTTCTTCGCTCCACTTTGCCTCGTATCCTTTCTCAAAGGCTACCTTTGCTCTACTGACCTGTACAAAATCACCCGCGCTATATTTAGCCTTTTGTCTACGACCGCGATTCTTTTTCTGCTCGATGTCATTCCAACGACGAATCATATTTTCACGCGCTACACGTGCATTTTCTCGCGTAACGACTGCAGGCTGCATTTTGATGGTGGAGTGACGAGTGTGATTGTAAGCGCGAACGATATCCTGCAAAACATCTATGTAACGCCTCGTATTTTTATGTGTAAAATAACGCCACATCCGTTCCTTGAGCGTTCTATTAAATCGTTCCACTATAGCTGCTTTGATATCGGGATTACGCGTTACGCGAAAACAAATATCTTTTTCTTTTAAGAAATTTTGTACATGACGAGCGATAAATTCTTTACCTTTGTCGGTTTGCAGGTATACGGGTAAACGGTCATTGTTTCTCGAGAATATGCGTTGAAAGGCTTTTACTACACAGCTACCTGTCTTATCACGTAAAGGTTCTACCCAAACAAATTTACTAAGGGCGTCGATAACCGTCAATAAATATGAATAGCCGTCATTGTAGCTTTTAAGATTACGTAGATCGATCAAATCAGCCTCCCATAAGTCATCGATGTTTGTCACATTATAATGTAAACGAGGAAATTTTCGGCGCACTGGACGATGCAGCGTGTACGCATCTTGCGATTTAAGCCAGTCGATGACTTCGTTACGTGTGAAATTCGGTTTAGCAGCTCGCGACAAATTGGCCGTCGCAGAATATCCAGCATAATGCGAGGGATTGTAATAGAATTTTTCGAGTTCCATCATTCGAGTTTGCTCCAGTCGAGTAAACCTTTTCTCTTCTTTGTCGGCGACAGCTCTACGTAATCTGTTAATGTTTTGTCACCCTCGTCCTCGCCGGCCGATATAAACGCCGTATCACCTTCGATTTCGCTAGATTCGTGCACCTTACGTCTACACGACTTTGAGCGCGCTAATGAAGTTTTCGGAGTGGAACTTCCACGCGGTAACGTGCTTTTAATACGATGAGATCGCGCGGCCGTATGTAATAAATCGCGATTTCCAATGAGATTGGAAGGTGTGCCTATGTCATGTAATAAACGCGCAAATTGAATTCTTCCGGTTGCTTTTACTGTTTTCCTTTCGCGTATCGCATCATTTATAAGTTCGGTGATATTCGAATCCATTATGACGTCACCGTCTATAGTTACGAGTCCTCGCCTATCCCAGCTAATCTTCGATGGAGGAATATCGATCAAATATTTTAATAGGGCGCGCGCTTTATCGCGATAAGTTTTCGGTACGCTGCTGACTATTTCTTTAATCATTTCAGCCGATTGTACGCGTTTTTTCCGAAACTACTGCTACTACTACTACTATCGACGCCATCGCCACGCACGCTATCGATTAAATTTGACGTATCCATAAGCTCATTATCATCGGCGTCATCTAAATTCGTTTCTTCGTTCTGCTCGACGTTATCGTCCTCTTCGTTAGCCCGTGTATTATCGCGTAAACGTTTTTCTGCCTCGCGAACAAAGTGAAGATAACGTTGAAGTACTTCTTTATACAATTTCCATTTTTTGTCCTCATCTATAGGAGTTGCGAGATTCAAAATACGCCACATTTCAGCGTCAAGTCGCGACAAAGGTGTTCCCGGTGTCCGTACCGTATTATTATTAACATTTTCCGTATTTGATATTTCCATATTTTTCTTCGTCGGATTGTCAGTTGGTATAACGGATGACACTTCCGGTTGCATACGCTGCATTCTCTCGAGATTTTCGGTAGAAATCAAAACCATTTTTTTAGCTCTCTCCATTATTCAAAGTTCTATTGATAATTTGTATCTTTTTTATTTTTTCCGGAAAAAACACGATATAGACAGGAATTTTTCTCTTTAGTCACCGATAATCCTCGATAATACAGCTGTAAGTATAGGGCCGATAAGATATGGAAAAACCCACCTCGTTGTATCAACAATTTTCTTTTAGCCTTCCAATTACCCTCTTTTGCCGCTACACGCCGTAAAATCGTTTTATGTTTGCCTAAATGCTTCTTATCGCTACAACGAAGCGGCACGTTGCCTTTGAGTGTATTGAAAATGCATTCTTGAATACACTTTACGAGATTAATATCGGCCGTACGTAAGAATGCTGTTCTTTGATTATTTTTCAAATGACTCAAAGTTTTCAAAAGATATAAGTTTCTCTCACCGATAGAGCGTCTAGCATTCTTTATTGCTTTATCCGATGTCGAAGACATCGAATTTTTATTACTCGCGTCTTTTTTCACCATTACGCTGCAATTACACGACTGACAAGCTGCGAACGCGAATATTGTCCTTTATACACCCCCTCCACTTCTATTATTCGATCTACGCGGAATGTAAGCGTAATGCAGAGTATCGTTGGGAAAGATACACGTGCGAAAACGATATTCGTCTGGAGTCGATTGTTTCAAATCGAGCAATAAATACCCGTGAGGTCTCGATGTAGCGTCATAGTACGCTTCTTCCATAAATTTTGGATCATCGGGATATACTTGACGCGCTAGATGACGAATTTGTGCACGATCGCGTGGATTTTTAAAAACTACTATGTAATTCGCGTTCAGAGATATGTCGCGTTGTCCGCGTCCTTGATGAAAGAGATTTTGCGAGATGAGTATAACACTGAGATTCTTATGATGACTTCCTTTGGTAAATAGATCTACGATAGCGTCGCACGACGATGATTCTCTCATAAGATCGTCAATTATTATTAATTTTGGCGAGAGCGGATCATTGGAATAATCTTCCGGACGCGGTAATCCTTCGCGAAATTCAATTATATTTTTCTTCGATTTTATCAAAACATTATTAACGTAATCCGTCTTTCGTGCTCTTTCCTCCTCCTCCTCTTCTTTTGACGCACTTGCGGCGTACGGTAAAGCAATTAAGCAATATGCGGCGTACTGTAAAGCAATTAAGCAATATTAAAGCAATATTCGAATGTACATATTTTTTACGTAACATTAAGTATCATCGGCTACTTTTTTATATTTATGAAAGCGCGCGCAAACGCCAAATCGTTCATTTCGCAAAATGGACGTACGGTGGAAACATCCGTGGACGTCGATCGTCTGCGGTCCTACGGGATGTGGAAAAACAATTTTCGTAAAAACGTTTCTTCAATATTTATCCGTCATGTCCGATGTTAGATTCGAGAGAATTTTATTTTATTACGCAGAATGGCAAGACGCTGATACGCGTCTTGCCATTCTGCGTAATAAAATAAAATTCTCTCGAATCTAACATCGGACATGACGGATAAATATTGAAGAAACGTTTTTACGAAAATTGTTTTTCCACATCCCGTAGGACCGCAGACGATCGACGTCCACGGATGTTTCCACCGTACGTCCATTTTGCGAAATGAACGATTTGGCGTTTGCGCGCGCTTTCATAAATATAAAAAAGTAGCCGATGATACTTAATGTTACGTAAAAAATATGTACATTCGAATATTGCTTTAATATTGCTCGTGTATGCGAGGAATAATAAGCTTATGCGCGCTCCGGGGGCCCCACCGCGGCAGCCGCATGCTCGCGCTAGCGTTTCCGGTCGGCGAACGAGCGAAAAGTACCGCGGCCAATTAGCTGATAAGCAGCCGCGGAATCGACGCGAGTAAGCGTATTCGCGGAGGTGAGCTCGCGTCAGCGTTTTTTGAGCACCGCTGCTTACGAGCTTTTACGCGGTGCTCTATGTATGCTTATGCTAAAATAAGATGTTCGTCTAACGCTCGGCTATCGTGCAATATTACTATGCGATAAATTTTTTTTTGTTAATAGTAAAGAAGAGGGGAGGAAGAGGGGAGAAGTGATTAATAGGAAAGAAGTGGGGTAAAAGAAAATATATTTAAGTTTTTAAGGTTAAAACATTCTATTTATTGAAAATAAAATTTTTCTTTTTTATAAAACTAACAATTGCGCTTTAGTAAAATTATACGTACAATTTCATTAAAACCTAGCGAAAGCAATTCTTCGAATACAATATTAAAATATACGTCTAAAAATGGTAAATTATTTATTTGTGTTCGTACATCACGCTCGATTTCTTCAAAATTACCTCTAATTGTAAGTTTTATAATTTCACAATCTACGTAAGACGAGGGAAGTTTTAATTCTATTTCGTTAATCAGGTATTTGGAGCACTCGTTGACGGTGTCGGTAATGGGAATTAACCGTGCCAAATGAGCGTCCACACATCTTGCGATATCTTCCAGGCCGACAAAAGTAGTTTTCTGCATCACAATGGCGACGCTGTACGTTTTTTGCTTCTTCAACGGGGGCTGCTCCTCCGTCTCGTTATTATTCGCCGGTTGTCCCGCATTTTCCTTATAACTCACTATCACTGCCCTTGTTCCGTAAGCGGTTGTGAAGCCGATGGAAATATTGTTGATAATAATCGGACTTGGTTTGGATTTTTGATTCTCGCACAAATACTGCTTCATCTGCTCCATGCTGATTTGAAATTGCTGCCAGGTGTCGGTGTCGAGACATATTCCATCTGCATAATTGCCTGTTAATTTTACAATCGGTACAAAGCAATTTTCGCTCGTCGCCTGCAATCCCACGTGAATCTTCTTAGTATACGATGCGTTAAGCCCGTACGTCGTCGATAATAATAAATATCGCTGATCGTTTCTTCTATCGAAGTCGGTCTTGAGGCCCGATTTGTTAATATCACAAACGTGAGTAAATTTAACAAAATCGGTTAGCTTTTTCCGTTCACTGGATACTTTTTTTGCGCCGGCCATTTTTATCACTTTTTTACCGAGAACTAGTTGAACACTGGTCACAACAACGACGAATACTTGTACCGAAGCCGAAATGAAGATTTCGAGCAAACTCAAATGAATAAAGTTCCGCGTTTTCTCGCGTTGCTTATATACTGAAATATAAGGAAAAGAGGGGGAAAAATATGCAGCTAAATAATTGAAAAAACAACGAATTCCCATATTTTCCATCCATTAAGAGTTAACATCTTTTTGTAAATGTTATAAATATTATATTTAAATGTAAGAAAATTGTACAAAACATTTCTGTAGCGTAAATAAAAATATTAAATTTAATGTAAATGTTAAAATATTAATTTTAAATATTACCTGAAAACGTTCAATTTTTTCCTTTTCTCTCCTTCCTTCTTTCCTTCCTAGACTCTGCGGCGCCATAGCTCTTTCAATCTCCGATAGCGTATCGCCTTCGATGACGACATCGCGTCTACCTGCGTTGCATGACTCGACCGGCGCGGACAATCATGTCCGATCATGAACGCTTCGTATTTCGTTTGTATACCTTGATATCTGATAATTCCGCACTAGACGATTTTTATTTTTTCAGCAAGAAGGAGAGACACGGGCGACACGCTCGCTGCAATTCGAAGTTTTTCCGTAAGGACGGTCGAAGGCGAGAGATACCGTATGTCATGCGATATTTTTCGATTTTCCACAGGGCTGGGGGGAGAAGGAGGAGGAGG
Organism: Cataglyphis hispanica; assembly: GCF_021464435.1. NCBI lineage: Eukaryota > Metazoa > Arthropoda > Insecta > Hymenoptera > Formicidae > Cataglyphis > Cataglyphis hispanica. Next base: position 4,258,757 of record NC_065977.1, on the reverse strand, counting down.
AGGAAGGGAATGCAATGGGACATCTCTACTGTCTTCGGCGGCCGATATTTTACCGGCTGCTGACATGACGGACATCTTGTCGACTTTCTCTCTCTCTCTCTCACTCTATTTTCTCTCTCGTTTTTCCAGCTCGTCGGAACCAATCAAACAGCCGGCCACTATAGGACAAACCAATCGGAGCGCTCGGTCGCCGGGCCGGAGAGACCTACTCTTCGCTTAAATGCCCCATCTAACTCTCACCCTTGTAAGATTTTAGTTAGCCCACCGCACTAGGACCCCGACCAGAAAAGCAGAGGACCCAGGTTCCAGCCCGAGTATTTCCAGCCCAGGAAAAAATAAAAAATAAAAAAAACTGCCTCGTGCACGTCCACGACTCCCCCCATTCTTAAAAAAATTTTAAAATTAAAAAATCGCCTCGTGGACGTCCACGAGTCCCCACTCTTTTTCTCAGGTACCTGCCCAGTTGGACAGGGGGGGAAGGGATCACAGCGGGCGGCTGGCGCCAAGGGGGAAAGGGGGGGACATTCCTGTCTCACTATAGTGGCCCCTATACTACTAATGTGGGAATAACAAGCACACTCAAGAACGATGTATGTAACGATATCATCCGATAGAACCGTAATTATGAGGAACGCCGGCTGGGATGCGCACACTAATGCGAATGGATATTTCAATTTTTGCGTACCACTCTACATGTTATTGGGATTTTGCGAGGATTATAGATGTGTGGTGATTAATGCTCGTCACGAATTGATTTTAAAACGATCGCGCAACGACAATAATTGTCTGATTGGAAATTTGGCACTGGAGCCTGTGATCGACATATTCAAGATACAATGGCGAATGCCATACGTGATATTGAACGAGATTAATAAGCTATCGATGCTGCGCGCCTTGGAAAGCGGACGATACCTCAGCATGGATTTTTGCTCGTGGGATCTGTACAAGTTTCCGCTATTACAGCGTACAACCAAACATTTGTGGACCATTAAGACCGCGACTCAATTGGAGAAGCCACGATATGTCGTCTTCGCTCTACAGACAGGCGGAAAGAATATCATGTCCGAGGATGTGAGTCGATTCGACGACTGCAAATTGAACAACGTGAAACTTTATCTAAACTCGGAATGTTATCCGTACGACAATATGAATTTGGATTTCGATAAAAACAGATGGTCGATTCTATATAACACGTACCAGCGTTTCTGCAAAAATTATTACGGATACGAGTATCTCGAGCCGAGTCTCACCGTCACGCAGTTTCTACAAAACGGTCCGTTCGTGATTATCGATTGCTCTCAACAAAACGAATCGGTCAAGAGCGCAACCGTGGATGTGAGATTAGAATTCGAGTGTAAGGAGAACGTGCCGATGAATACCACTGCGTACTGTCTTATTATACATGATCGCGTGATTCAGTACAACCCGTTGACCAATGTTGTGCGCAAAATCGCCTAAGTATGGCGGATGAGACGATATAAAACCTACAATGCATCAGGATCAATTGCAGTCTTCTTCTCGACGTGCTGATATGAAAAAAGTTATGTCTGTATCAACGTTCGTGGACTTGCAAGGATTCCTCGTCGGGATAAAATTTGTTGTAAAGGTGGCAGTGCTGAGAAAGGGGACCATTCTGGCGCATTATATTATTACATATCCTATGCCATGGAATCTCCTCACAAAATCCGACAAATCATGTGCTTCCTAGCTGATTGCGAATTATCATGGATTACGATGGGAAGATGGAAACGTGTCGTACAGCATGGCTAAACATTTGATTACATCGGCGGTGCTTGGAAGAGGATGACGAGATGCCGGCTCTCGTGTACGTCAAGGGGTGCCAGAAACGAGAATGGCTGATGGATTTGCTTGAAAATTATGCGAGAGATAAACCAATCATCGAAACTTTGGATGCCGATTATGAAGATATTGAATCTTTAAATAATTTAGATGTTACTAATATTATACGATGTGGAAAACATGTTAAGAATTGCGCATTACAAAATGTATTCAAAATATTTAACTGGTGGTCGCAACGCCAAAAAGAATTGCGATATTTTTAAAAAATAAAATGTATTAATGTAATTAATGTTTTTCTTATTTCCCTTTCACCACTCCTTTCCTCATGAGTCATTTCTAAGAATTCTTTTTAACGTTGACCGTCTTCTTCTTCTCCTAAATTTCAGAGCATTAATCCCATCACATTGTACTTTGGATGTATGGGTATTGTCATGTGACTTCATTTCGTCTTGGGAAACATAATAATTTTAGCGTTCAGTCTTGTATCAGCCGCTCGTACCAACAGTCCACTTCTCATAACCGAAAGACAAAATGTACTCCGCTGAAGGAAGCAGCAATAGTGACAGACGCATGAATTATTACGTTTCCCGAGACGAAATTAAGCCATACAAGAAACCGCTTGATTCGTAAGTATTACAAATGTTTCATATATATGTATATATATATATATATATATTTTCATATATGTTTTTTCCATATTTATATATACTTTTCCATATTTAGTTGTATTCTTTTTTATTTTTTTTTTATTTTTTGTAGTAAATCTCATATTAGACCACGTATTTTAGTACGCAGATTTGCATTAACGCGCACGGCGTATAAATACTTGGATATTGGAATCAGCGTGGGACCTGAGTCCTTTGTGGAATTACATCTTGGCGATATCCGAGGAAATCACTTAACATTATCTCATGAAATGTGGGAAACGTTCATCGAAAAACGTGTCGATATTGAGCGATTCCTGCAGTCAAATACACCTTCGTCGCTAAGAATTGAATATTTAGTAATGGAACATGTTAAAATACACGATGCAAATGTCGTAAATCTAACAGTAGACAATTCTTGCTTGTACATGAAACCATTAACTATATTATTTTTATTCGAACTCGAACATTGTATTAATCACAAATATTTAAAGCTGTACGAGAAGACTGAGGACGTAAATGCGATCTTCGATCAATTTGTTCGGTGTTTGCAAAGTAATATGCCTAATGCCATGAGAGAAGATACAGTAAAAATTTTGCGCGAATTTTATGATAAAAGATCTGTCATACATTGCGAATTAATAGCTTATGCTGTGGATGAACTTTTGTGTGAAACCTTGAAACGAGGTGATGTATGGTAATATAAATAAATGTGTTAAAAAAAAAAATGATTATCTATTTCCTCCGCTGCCCTTCCTTATATGTAAGATAGAAATGTAAGCGATGGAAAAAACTTTTCCTAAAAAAAAAAAGACTTCTTAGAAAAAAAAGAAAACATTGCAACGGTTCCATTTAAAAAAAAATCAAAAGGACACCGCAATGGTTCTATTATGTTTAAATATTTTGTTAGAAAAAATTATCATAGTTATTTATAAATTATAGCAGCCGGACATCAGCGCTTAACGGCTTTTCTTAAAAAAAAGGGTATTTTATTATTGTTATTTATAAATTATAGCGGCCGGATGTCAGCGCTGTTACTCATAGATAAAATTTACGGTCTGTTTATTGAACGATTCGTTGTTTGAATTTTTTAGAAAAAGATCAAAAGGACGCCGCAATGGTTCTATTATGTTTAAATATTTTGTTAGAAAAAATTATTATCGTTATTTATAAATTCATGCATCCGGACCGATGTATCGATACCCGATAAACGGCTCTCTAGAAAAAAAAATCAAAAGGACGCCGCAATGATTCCTTTATGTTTAAATATTTTGTTAAAAAAAATTATTATTATTACGGTTGTGTTGGTTAAAAGAATGTTATTATATCGACCTTTCTATTACGCACCGATTGTAAACATATCCTAAACAAACGTGCGAGCATTCTCTGCCCTCGCCCCGCATACCCCTCGGAGGACCTGAATTAGAACTCTTCTAGTATATCTACTACGGTGGACTGAGAAGAAATGAATGACTGCGCTATCCGATTACCGAGCGATAAGGACATGCTCACATTCAACAACTTTAATCGGAAAGAGCAGCTTCCTATACGCCGATATGGAGTGCGTGTCATTGTTCTATCATAAACGTAAATTATAATACATATTACAATTTTTCACAAAATGCATACTGCAAAATACTAGCATACTAGTCGGAAAAATGTCCGTCCTTACAACATCTAATATTTTATTATAACATTGTGTCATCCAGTGTGACATATTCAGCATTTGTTGCGTCATTTTTTATGATTTTATTATACTTCATTTTACTTCACAAAAGCAGTTGAAGATTATCAGATATTTTATAGCGGATACAACGGGGTAAACACGGTCTCGACGTTTCGAACATTTTAGAGTATAGGAGATGTATCACTTACAAAAAACGCTTACTTTTTATATTTGATAAAAAGACAAAAATCGCATGTATTTGCAGACAACTCTTTACAATTAGCCTTTTAAATAATATATTATTATAATGTTAAACGACTATTGAACAGCTATTGGACGAAATACTTTGAACGACTATTGAACAGCTATCGAACGGCTATCAAACGGTTATCGAACGGATATGAGCGGTTATCGAACGGCTATCGAACTATTGAATGGCTATTGAACGGCTATTGAATGACTATCGAACTACTTTGAATGACTATTAAACAACAACTATCGAGCCATTTGAACAACTATTGAACGGCTATTGAACAGCTATGGCATCATTTTAAACGACTATCGAACCACTTTGAACGACCATCGAACTACTATGAACGATTATGAACAACTATTAATTCGCAATCAACTATAATGCAAGGATAATCAAACGATAAATTATTTATACAACATTCAAATAAAGTCTATATATATTTAAAATCTGTATATATTTAAAGTCTACATCCATGAAATGTAAATATTCTCGTAAGACGGCTGATGATGTTGTCACATACTGAAATTTAATACTTACATACTCGGATAAGGAAAAGGATAAGGAGAGAATAAAAGAGAGAACGAAAAATATATTTTAACAACAGTTTATTCTAAATAATGTTTAGGCGCATCCTTGTGGGATTGCATTCATGTGAGAGAAGGATAGCGCTAATGAGATTCTCAATGTGTTGGAGAGGGATAGCGTGAGGGATCCATGTAAGAGAGGGATAGCGCGAGGCGTTCGCGTGAGAGCGGGAGAGAGAGAGAGAGAGAGAGCAGGAGAGAAAGAGAGAAAAAGCGGGATAGGGAGCGAGGAAGGGAAAGAGGAGGGAGGGAGGGAAAGAGAGAGAGAGAGACGAGGGGAGTATGTGTACATGTATATCCCACTACGCCGCATTGACATACCGCAAAATATATAAACAAAGTCATACGTCACTATGTTACGTATACAGCGCTATTGTTTTGTGTTTAGAATTTCTTTAATTTGCAAAGTTCGTCTTACAAGATGTATAATTTGAAAGACAATTTTTCGTAAACTCTAAGTCGCCTAAAACACTTATATCGAAACAAAGTATAAAAATTTGATGTGCCCAGATTGCATTAAAACATACTATTAAAAAAAATAAGGAATAATTTTTATACTTTAAAAATTTTTTAATCGTTGAAACTCGACGAAAAATCATCGTACACAAAATTAAAAAAGAATTTTAAAGCTTGAAGTTTTAACTTTTTACGCGCTATCAATAGTTTTAAAAAATTTTTTTATCTTCCTTGTTCTGTACTTTAAAAGAGGATACATTGTTTTGTTACTTGAAATTACGTATTTTTGACACTTTGCAGCTCGATAAAAAATTTCTTTAAAAAAATTTATCTCATGTTCCATAAATTACATTTCTATTTTGCCTACAAAATGCTTTTTTAAAAATTTTTCTTTTTTTTAATAAGTTACACGATTTTGAAACTAAACTGTATTAGAAATAATGTCGATAATCCGTCAAAAATCATCGTAGATAAAAAATATTAAGAAAGCATTTTATAAAGCTTGAAATTTTATCTTTAACGCTATTGGTGATTTTTAATAAATTTTTATCATTTTTTCATTTAAAAAAAATACAGATTTCAAACTCGTTTAACTCGATCAAAAAAAATCGTAGAAAAATTTAAAAAAAAGCATTTTGTAAGCAAAATATTGTAGTTTATAGAACTTAAATTGAATTTTTCGAGACTTTTTTTATCGAGCTGCAGAGTGTCAAAAATGTGTAATTTTAAAGAACAAAACAATGTGTTTTTTTTTAAGGACAAAACAATCAAGATAAAAAAATATTAAAAATTACTGATAGTGTGTTAAAGTTAAAACTGCAAGCTTTAAAATGGTTTTTTTAATTTTGTGTACAATAATTTTTCGTCGAGTTTCAACTTTGTTTGAAAATAGTCCAATTTTTAGGTATGAAAAATGTTTCCTATTTTTTTTTAATAATGTATAATTTAGGTTTGAAAATAATTCAATTTTTAGAATATGAAAAATGTTCCTTATTTTTTTTTAGTAGTGTATATGGATCCACTTGTCCATACAATATGCCACGTTATATAAAAATTATTGTGATGTTATATAATAAAAACATTATTATTAAACATTATTATTAAATATTTGTATTTTATACAAAATTTTATAAAGTTTTATATAAAAACGTCAAAAAAGATATAATAATAATTAACTAGTCTACTAAAATTTCAATTTATTAGTATATGTTCATTTATATATTATGTACATCTACTATCACTAACATACATCATATGATATATCTCATTATATTAACATTATATCAATTAACATATTAAATAATAGAAAATAATAATATACAAAATATTTAAAATTAAGATTTGCAAACTATTATAATATATTAAGGAACATTATTAAAATAATTATAAAAATAGTTATAAAATATACACATCTTAATACGATGTTATGTTGGGCAGAAAAAATTATATTAGTGATGAAAAAGCGGAGGAGACAACAGTGAGGGTCTCATTTACCGAGTTTTGAATTATATAAGCTTGGACAATAGGGATTCTGTCTTCAAACATTTTCTGCGATACGATTATAGCAGCTTGTATGTAATTCACTTATCAACGTGCAATATGATACAACAAGAGTCATTTTGATTGCAGGATGACGTCACATAAATTAAGCAGTAAGTAAACTGAAAATTTGCTTCTTACTATATGTATATATAAATATATAAATATATATATATATATATATATATATATATATATATATATATATACTATAATAATCATCAAGGTAAAAGTATAACTGATGGACATTATGCAAGCATAGTACGTGCTAAGGGTACCGAATGGCAATTAATAAATGATTTAAAAGTACAAAAGTGCAATTTACCTCGAAATACTAAAAACGCATATATATTCTTTGCAGAAAAAATATAAATTTTTACAAAAAGCAATGAGATCACAATAAAGAAAACCTTACAAAAGTAAAAAAAAGTACGCCAAGTATATAAAAAATATTCCTTGTACACAACAGAAAGTTGAGAAGATACTTATGTCTGAAAAATAACTAATAAAAAAATTTTTCTCTAAAAAATAAAAAACTAAATAAAATCAATAATTAACTTGCCAAGTATTTACAAGTAATTCAGTTTGTAAAGATTTGTAATTTGAAATAGTAGATATCATAAAATCAATTTTTATAGAAGTGTTTTAAACAGATTTTCTCCTTAAAATTAAAACACATTTAATTTTTATTAATAGAATGATTTCCGAAATAAGTTCAATTTTGAATAGTAAATCACAAATTACATTACTTTAGAGTTTATTAAAGGTGTTATATACTACAATATCAAATCATATTGTTAATGTTAAGTGCAATTAGAATTTTTTTGATTTACAAAGTATATCTTACAGGATGTATAATTTGAAAGAAAATTTTTCGTAAATTCTAAGTCGGGGCGCGCGTATAAAACAAACTTACAAAGCAAAATATAAAAACCTGGCGTGCCCGGATCATAAACATATACAATTAATTCGTGTCGTATCTGTTGAAACATTGACTCAAACCGCTGCGTATTCTGTTTGATAAATAAAACCATTTCATTATCCGTAAGTAATTCGAATGTAATATTTGTATGGTTTAACATGGGGTTCCATGTATCCGGGAAGAGTATAGTAATTACGCGAGGTCGAGCCCATAACTTTTGATACAATTTTGATACAACTTTCGCAGAAATTTTCAAAAATATCTGCTAATAACAAGACATCGATAAAACAAATTTAATATGATTTTTCTCTTCTGCATGTTTAACATTTTTTGTAAATATTTTATATTTTTCCTTTGTTATCGGAAGTATTTCAATTTCCTCTTCGAACTCTGTAGCTGTATCCTTGATAATAAAATGTGAGTCATAACCGGAAAATTATGAAAAACTATTGGAATGCAAAAAGAGTTTTTATAATTTAAATTGCAAAATTAAATTGAATGCGCGGGACCTCGATACCGCCCAGACAGATGATCGCGTACGCGTGTATCGTCTTGTACGAATGGTTTTTTGCATATGTGTTAATGCGTCGCACTATTAAATTTTTTCCATTCTTCTTGCGTTAAATTTACCATGACATTAGTGATTAGAATAGTCTTTACATGCAGTGCTAAATTTTTAAATTTTTTGACGAACCACGCGATATAATCGATATCGCGACGAGAATAATACGCGGATAACGAATCGTCGTACGCACAATGTACATAATAAGCGATACTAAATACTTGATGATGTTGGTAATTATTTTCTTCCTCAGTCTTCTCCAAAACGCATTCTAAGTCGTACACGACGAAAGGAAGCCGCTCTTTCCTGTTGTAATTGTTGAACATGAGCCACTTGTCCTTATCGCTCGGTAATCGGATAGAGCAGACATTCATCTCTCGACAGTCCACGTATGTGATTGAAATTTATCCCCCAATCCAAAGTAATGCAAACATCTGTAAAGAAAATAATTAATTTTTCTTTCATATATTTAATAAAAAACAATATATAAAATATACGTATCGATCGCAAATATATTTTCTGTGATCTTTCTTGCTCAATTGCGAGCTCACGAGCCTGGATAGATTCTTGATCCACACGAAATGTCCAATGTTGTTGTCTTCCACGTACAGCAAGTTGATGTGTTTATCTCTCTTTATGTCACTGAGACGGATATGGCTCTCTTTATGTATCTCTCTTTATGTCACTGTAACGGAACAATGTTTTTTTCCTCGATATTATATACATTTATGGGGAAATCGTTAGCAAGCTCGAATTTTTTAATTTGATTCATAGTCACTGAAAACTCAATGTCCTGGAGATTCAGCACTGTCGTATACTGCGGATATGACGATTCTCGTTCTGAATTTTTTTCAGCTGGATGTAGAGCGGTGATCACTGACCACGCGAAACATGCATTGTCTTTAGATCGCACGATGATCACCGCTCTCTTCATCATTATCTCCCGTGGTAATTTTATATGACACCCCGCGCGCATAGGATTATATTTATTTATATTTACAATCAAATCGAGTATCCGCGATAATGCCCCGTTGTCGCGTTCCTGAAATTCTTCAAGCGATGCGAGAGTGGGCTCGATAACGCGCCGCTCATACCACTCGTTTAAATCTGATGTGCGAAATAGTTCATAGTTTTTGGTGTTTATACTTTTATATGCACGCTTATCACCCGTCACAAATTCATCATTAAACGCTGTATTAATTTTCACATTAAAATGTTTTTTCATTACATTTTATATATGCTCGAGCACAATGTTTTTGGCATCCTCGAAAAATTGATGAGGTTCGATGTGATTATGATTTATAATCGCGCCAGTCAATATGCGGCTCTCAAACGCCGTATCGATCTCCCGCCAAATTAACTCATTATCGCGTACTGCATCCTGCACCCGCATGTTCAAAAACGTCTGCGTAACGTGTTCTTCAATCCCTCGAGTCGTGCAATTCTGGCAATCAGTAATTGTCGAATCCCGATCGATAATCGTGGACGTTTGATGCGACTTTGCTCTTCTAATAATTAGATATATGCGTCGCATCATTGCTCCCACACGCAATGTGCTCTTCTATCGATTACACCCATGCAAATTGCTCGCGCAGATTTTGTTCCACACTGTTCTCCGCCATATTTCCAAACTTATGAATGTTGTCTCCGAATCTTTAACGAAAATACCGATAGGCTGTGCCTCATTACCATGATTTTATATTTTATCTTGATGTTTTTTTCCATCATGTGCATCATATTTCAATTAAATCTCACACGTGGGAAGTGGTGCCTGGTGCAAAAGTTTTAATTACTTATTTTTATTATGTTAGCACGAATTAACTTTGATGATTGTTCTTATGTTTCACGATTTTGACACGATCGTGCAAAATCTGTGGTGATATCATAGCGAAGCATCGTGCGCTTGAAAGATGTATATTTGGCTAAACATATATATCTAGGGGTGATATCATTGCGAATAGCAGCCGTACTATAGAATTACACGTAATGTTTCAAATAATTTAGTAGTCTTGTGTACATCAAGGAATATCAGAAACGAAAATGGTTGGTGGATTTGCTTGAGAATTATGCGTGAGAAAACCTAATTATAAGGATTTTATATGCTGATTATGGAGATATTAAATCTTTAAATAATCTAGGTGTTACTAATACTATACGATGTGGAAAACATGTTAAGAATTGCGCATTATAGAATATATTAAAAATATTTAACTGGTTGTCGCAATGTCAAAAAGAATTGCACTATTTTTAAAAATAAAAATATGTGTTTAACATTTATATGTTTTATCTCTTATTTTCCCCACATCATTCCTCGCGAATCGTTTCTAAGATTTCTTTTCAATTGGTTGTCTCTCCCTACTAAATTTTGAAGTATTAATCTCTCCATCATACTTGGCTGTCTCTCCCTTCTCCTAAATTTCAAAACATCAATTTCCCCACCTCATCATAGTTTTACAAAATATGCGTCACGTATGCTCAGTTAATTTTTATACGATCAGTATCGCATCAACCGCTCCACTTTTCAAAACCGCTCTAATTCTCAACCGAGAGACAAAAATGTATTCCGCTGAAAGAAGCAGCAATAGTGGTAAACCCTCCGCTGAAGGAAAAAGTAATAGTGTTAAACGCATGAATTATTATGTTTCTCGAAATGAAATTAAACCATACAAGAAACCGCTTGATTCGTAAATATCACAAAACATTTAATATATTTCTTATGTTTCTTCCATACTTTTCCATATTTAATTGTATTCTTTTTTTAGACGTGATAAACCTCGTTGTATATCACGAATTTTGGTACGCAAATTTGCATTGACGCGCACAGCATATAAATACTTGGATATTGAAATCAGTGTGTGATCTGCGCCTTATGTGGAATTACATCCTAGTGATATCCAAAGAAATCACCTAATACTACCTCATGAAAGCGTGGGAAGCGTTCATTAAAAGACGTGTCGATATTGAGTGATTCCTCCAGTCGAATACACATTCATCGCTAAGAATTGAATATCTAGTAATGGGACATTTTAAAATACACGATGCATGTGTTGTAAAACTTACAATAGACGAGTCTTGCTTGTATATGAAACCAGCAACTATATTATTTTTATTTGAACTCGAAAATTGCGTTAATCACGAATATTTAAAGCTGTATGAGAATACAGAAGATGTAAATGCGAGCTTTGATCAATTTGTGCGGTGTTTGCAAAGTAATATGCCTAGTGCCATGAGAGAAAATGCAGTCAAAATTTTGTACGACGTTTGTGATAAAACACCTATTATAGATTGCGAATTAGTAGCTTATGCTGTGGATGAACTTTTGTATGTAACTTTGAAACGAGGTGATGTATGGTAACATAAATAAAAAATATGTAATAATTAAAAAAAGATAATTATCTATTTCGTTTGCGTCTCTTCCTTGCATCTAAGATAGATATATGATAAGATAGATCGCGATCCTTCTATTCTCTGTGGACTCCTTAAATGTTATTGATACATGAAAATGATAAATTTGACAGCGAATCATTTATAGATTGCGAATTATTAACTTGTGCGGTAAATGACATTCGTTGTGATGTTTGTAATAAATAAGTTATTTTAATATTTATCTGTCTGATTTTAATTATTTTTTCTATCCTTTATAACAACGTATGCATAGTCGACAAAACTTAAATCTTTCTCTCAACACACTCTACTCGAGGTGTAGAAAAATGCTGATATAGATGAGACATGATACTATTATTAGATACTATAGATACTATAGTTAGATACTAAAACATATGAAATTAGAATGTATAATTGAGAGGAGTGTACAGCATCTTCACTCAACCTTCCTATAACAATCTTGTTGAACTACATACGGTTTTTTTGTGCCCTATGCCTCAGGAAGAAGTTATTATTATCGATGATGAAGTTATTTCGGAAAAAGAAGAAGTTTCGAAAGGATCGTGTGATGCTGATACTCCAAGATTCGATACTGAATTTCGTTTTTTAGTTTGGATTGACAAACGTGAAAAAAAGCTCAAAAGATTGAGACAAAGAAAACTGCTGAGACTTAATTTGTACATTTCGTACGAAATAGAGAACTTGGCATTCGCAAAAATAAAACATTAACTCTAAAGTGGTTTTACGATGTGTGAAATGGAATCTAGAAAGCATTGAGATATGTAACGGGAAACGTTGTTTGACGTATACACATAATCTAGCAACATGTTTTCAAATAAGAGTGGATATGATCATGATTGAAAGCTGCGGCGGTCTTCGAAGAGTCTTGGGACTCGATCCAGAGTTTAGCAGCGACGATGAAGAATACCCTCAACAACCAAAACTATTAAATCTGTTTGTATGTATCTTTTTAAAAAGTTATAATATAATATTATTATTATTATTACTCATTAAAATAATATTTTTTCTTTTTCTTTTTTAGTTGACGGCACTATAACTATATATATTATTATTATTACTATATATATTATTTTTACTATATATATTATTTATTAACTATATATATTATTTTACTATATATATTTTTTATTAACTATATATATTATTATTATATTTTTATATTATAATTTTTATTTTTCACGCACACACACACACACACACTCACTTTGTATGTATTTTACACATACATATTTTATTTTAAATAAATATTATTATTTTTATTATATATAAAAAGTGTTAATTATTTTTCGTTTCCTTTTCGTACCATTATTTCTCTCTCTTTCCCATGCCAATGTGGACGCTATCCTTTTCCTACACGCTATACCTCACGCTATCCTTTTCCCACGTCCATGCAACGCCTCACGCTATCTCCCTCATACCCACCGTCGTACGAAGGTCGTATCTCGCGTGCATGCCTCGCGCTATCTCTCTCACGCGAACGCCTAGCGCTATCCTTCTCTCACGCGGACCGCTCGCGCTATCTCTCTTCCACACATCTCATTAGCGCTATCCTTCTCTCACATGCATGCAATCCCTCGTGCGCGCTATCCCTCTCTTCCTCGCGGACCCCTCACCTGTCGGCTGCGCCGCGGATTTCTCTCTTCTCCGCGGACCCTACACCTACCAATCGCGCCGCGGATCCTTCTCATCCCCGCGGACCTCTGGCAAATCGATCGCGTCGCGAATTCCCCTGCGTGACGTCATACCCCGCATGACGTCGTACCCTCCCCCACCGCGTGACGTCATACCCCCGCGTGTCATCATTCCAACGCGCTATTTCCCCTCGCCTCTTCCCCCTCTCAGAGGACTAGAGTTAGAATCGGCCTAGCTATACTACTATAAATTGTAGGAAATTTCTTCTAGTTTAATTTATTACATAACTATTTTTATTGAAAAATGAATCATCACGCCGCTGCGCGGCGACCCGGACTTCTTTGCGGCCGACCCAGTGGAGCTCCTTCTCGGTGCCGACGTCTGTGCATACGTCCTGCAACCAGGCTTGCGACGCGGAGAACACCGCCAACCTGTGGCACAAAGAACGCTGGGTTGGATATTGTCGGGTTCCGTCGGCATTACAGCCGTGACCCGGTCCGCTCAGACTCACCACTCTGCGACAATTCGAGGAGGCCCACTTCCCCCATGGATCAACGGTTCTGCGCCGGGATGTCTACGTGAACATCTTCATGGGCGCACCCTCCATCGAGGAAGCCATGGATCTCCAGCGGCAGCTGACAGAGCTGGGCACGGCGGGCGGGTTTCCGCTGAGAAAGTGATCGGCCAACGATCCCCGCTTGCTAGCGCACATTGCGCCGGAGCACAGGACACATCGCAACCTGCTGTCTTGGACGCCGCAGAAGAGTCACGCTACTCTCGGCCTCCACTGGCACCCGAGCGGGGACTGCCTTCTCTTCTCCACCAGATCCATCACTGTCTCACCCCATACAGAGCGGTCCGTCCTCTCGCTGATGGCTCGCCTCTTCGACTCACTGAGCTGGCTGGCTCCGATCGTCACAAGGGCAAAGATCCAGGTACAATCCACGTGGTTGCGAGGCTCAGACTGGGATACTCCATTGGACGAGGCCGACACGCCACAATGGAGCAGGTTCCAAGCCGACCTCCCTCGCCTGGAGGAAATTCACGTCCCGCGACGCGTAGCCATCAGCGAAGCAAACGCCCGAGTCGAGCTGCATGGCTTCGCGGACGCATCCAAACGGGCCTACATCGCCGTTGTCTACGCGCGGACGGAGACCCGTTAAAGAAAAGTTAAAATCACTTTTATTTCAGCAAGACCAAGGGTAGCGCCGCTGAGGACGGTGTCTCTACTTCGCTTAGAGCCCTGCGCAGCCTCGTTACTTACCAGACCGATGGCGCTCCTCCACCGGGATCTCGGAAGAGGGAATGCGTCCCTCTACTTGTAGTCCGACTCAACTGTCGCATTGGGCCTCCAACGACGAGGTCCGCATCGGGCGGCTCTGTTTCATCCGGGGCGACAACACGATGGCCTCTCGCCCGGATCACCAGCGTGCACCCGGAAGACGACGAGCGAACCCGTGTGGTCATCATCCGCACTGTCACTTCAGAGCTAACGCGCCCTATCGCCAAAATCGTCCTTTTGCCGGAGAGCCGCTCCGACGAGCAAAAGGACAAACCCGCGCATCGCGGGAGCAATGCCTCTCTTGGCTAACCAAGGGCGCTCCTTCGCCAGAATCCCGGCGAGGCGGGTGGGATGTTCGAGATTGAAGCAATCTCGAACTTAGCATATTGTTGCCACGTGACCGCGCTCGCGATGCGAGGCGGCGTTTCTGCGACCGAGCGAAAACGAGCGGCATCAATAAACATCGTCGCCCTTCTCGAAGGATCTAAGATGAAATTGTGGCAAACAAGTCACCTAAAAACTGTCGGCGGAAATGAGCGAATTTCGGGAACCTTCTGGATCCTTCGAGAAGGCGACGACCTTATAAAAGTAAGCCGACAACCGAGCTCGGCGCATTCTGCTCAGAGTAATCAACGCGTGTACGCTATTCAGGTGATTGAAGAAATTCGGTTTTGTTTATAGAAATAGTCGTATATTTCAGTGCCGTTGTGTGACTACCGGAGTGATTCCGAGACAGACGATTTATCGCTGTTCATCCGCCGCGAATTACATTCGTATGACACATATAATTAATCTTGTAAGCAGTGTACATATCATATTTGTCATAGAATCAATTGCGTTTCGATCCTCGCGGGTGTGTCTGTCCGTCGGCCGTTTCATTTCGCGCTTGTCTTTTGGGAGCACGCTCGCTCGCACGTTCAAACATAACATTCACGCACATTTGCTGAAAGAAATGTGCGCATAAGATATGTGCACAAAAGATATGTGCGTAAAAGAACTATGTGTAAACGAACTGTAACAAACGTTTATTTACCAAATGAAGTTAATAATAAATGTCAAAAAAATTCAAAATTATACATGCGTTTGTATGTATTTTAAATTATACAAAAACATCTGTTGTGTTCAAAAACAACGTGTCCAATCGAACGGTGCGCAACTTTATGTGTCTAATATCACAGTGTGCAATTGCAACGTGTCCAATTGTACTGTGCGCAAGAGAACCTTTTCCATATTATTCAAAATGATACAATTTATATAATTCTTTCTAAAAAAAATTTATTTTTATTAAATAAATTTTTCTTAATAAATCTTAAATAAATAAAGTTAAAAAAAATCATATCTTTGTATACTAAATAATGTAATACTTTATATTTTTCAGAAAAAAATTTTACAAAAAGCAGTGATATCCCATTAAAAACAACCTCAAAAGTAAAAAAGGTAAAAAAAAGATACGCCATGTACATAAAAAATATCCCTTGTACGCAACAAAAAGTTGAAAAAATATTTACCTTTAAAAGATATACTTATAAACTTATAAAATCGTTATTCCCTAAAAAATAAAAAATAAAAATTAAATGGGAAATCAATAATTAAGTAGCCAAGAAGTAATTTGGTTTGCAAAGATTTGTAATTTAAAATAATATTTGTCATAAAATCAGTCTTGCATTTATAGAAATATTATAGATTCTCTCGAAAAAATTAAAATGCATTTTATTTTTATTAAAAGATTACACTATTATGTACCAAATAAATATTTTATATAATATAAAAGTAACGTTATTATATTGCAGATTTTATTAGTAATTTTAAAATTTTATTACAAATATTAAATTATAAAATTATTTAATTCTTACTGCAATAATGTCGATCATTGCAATATTTGATCACCAATTTCGAATTTAAAAGTGCCCCATGTCAAACAAATCGATTTGTCTTAAAATTAATCATCAAGAGATGTGATAGTGTCTCGCGCCAAGTATAGCTAGTCACAACGTATATCTATTGGGATCTGTCAAATGGGAGGGGTTTAAGTTAATATGGCGCATCTTAGGGTGCAATGTCAATATCACTTATGCTTTTGCGTGTAAAGCAACAACTTTTATAGTCGAATAAAATGCTAACCATAAGTGCATTTTGTGATTGATAAATAATATTCGCGTATTTATGCTTTACGGCCGTGTTGCGAGTATGATACTGCATCCTAAGAATAATACCTTTTTCTGCCACCAGAGGTCATGTCTCCATTTAACAGATCCCAATATGCGAGTCGATCAGTTGCAATTCCTCATAACTATGGTTCTCAGTAACGGCTGGGCCGATCGAGTTCATAGACATAGTAAGTATAGACTGCGCGTTTGACTATATCTATGTACAAACTTTAGGAGACAACATGCTTTTGCAGGCTATGTTTCTCTGTCTATCAATATTTAGAATGGGGCAGAGATTCAATATAGCTGCGACATATGACATATAACTTGATCGACAAAGTTATATAAAAAAAAATAAATAAATATATTATTATATATTTATATTGAAAAAAAGTTTTAACATTTTTAACACTTTTTAGTCGAAAATTATATCTCTATAATTTTTGTTGATTATAAATATATATATTAATTATATACATATATATATATATATATATATATATATATATATATGAAAAATTTATATAATGAATCCTATTACATTTCGCATTATCGCAGTAAATTTTCATAGTAATTTTACGACCGAGAGTAGTGGCGAATTGTCAAACGATATGTGAACCTACGGAATTAGCTAAGAAATTCATAGCTTCTATAAGATTGTGCATACTTGAATAAATTCCCGAGTATCCAAGAGTCGAATTTTGAAAGATATCTCTGCCAATTAACTAGTAACTGCTTATTGTTACCACGTACTTTACTTTATATCACGCGATCGACGATAAATTCTTCTCCATGCAAGTCTTTAATAATCTAATGGTGCTAATTCTTATTCGTAAAAAATTCCGTCTATCGCCCGCTAAATCACTTAGGTCGTATACACGCGGTTTTTTCCATTCGAGAACACGGTGAATTCGAAATATTTCTTCACTCCACTTTGCCACGTATCCTTTCTCAAAGGATACTTTTGTTCTATTGATCTGTACAAAATCGCCCACATTATATTTAGCCTTTTGTCTACGTCCACGATTCTTTTTCCGCTCGGCATCATCCCATATCGCCCGGCGATTCATATATTTATGCGCGATGCGAGCATTTTCCCGCGTAACAACAACAAGCTGCATTTTGATGGTGGAATGGTGTGTGTGATTGTAAGCGCGAACGATATCCTGCAAAACATTGATGTAACGTATTGTATGGCGTGATCGTATTTTATGAATAAAATATCGCCACATCCGTTCTTTGAGCGTTTTATTAAAATATTCCACTATAGCCACTTTAATATCAGGATTCCGAGTTACGCGAAAACGAATATCTTTTCCCTTTAAAAAATTTTGTACGGCGAGCAATAAATTCTTTACCTTTGTTGATGTGCAGGTATACAGACAATCTTTGTTCCTCGAGAATATGGGTCGAAAGGCTTTTATTATACAGATACTTGTTTTATCGCGTAAAGATTCTACCCAAACGAATTTACTAAGCGCGTCAATAACCGTCAATAAATATGAATATCCGTTATAGCTCTTGAGGTTACGAAGATCGACCAAATCAGCTTCCCCATAAGTCGTCGATATTTGTCACGTTATCGTGTAAACGCGGAAATTTTCGGCGTACCGGACTATGCAGCGTATACGCGTCTTGCGATTTAAGCCAGTCGATGACCTCATTACGTATGAAATTCGATTTAGCTTGCGATAAATTGGCCGTCGCTGAATATCCAGCATAATGCGGGATTGTAATAGAATTTTTCGAGTTCCATCATTCGAGTTTGCTGCAATTGAGTAAACCTTTTCTCTTCTTTGATGGTGATACTTCTACGTATCCCGTTAATGTTTCATCGTCGTCGTCCTCGTCGGCCGATATAAACATTGTATCATTTTCAGTTTTGCTCGATTCATGCACCTTACGCCTACACGGCTTTGAGCACGCGGATAAAGTTTTTGGAACTTCCACGCGGTAACACGATTTTAATACGATGAGATCGTGCAAGCGTATGTAATAAATCGCTTCCTATGAGATTGAAAGGTGTGCCTATGTCATATAACGAGCAAACTGAATTCTTCTGGTTGCTTTTCTTTCGCGTATCGCATCATTTATGAGATTCGTGATATTCGAATTCGTTATGACGGTGCCATCTACAGTTATGAGTCCTCATCTATCCCAACTAATCTTTGATGGCGAAATATCAAATATTTTAATAGGGCGCGCACTTTGTCGCGATAAGTTTTCGGTATGCTGTTATTTCTTTAATCATTTCAGCCGATTGAGCGCGTTTCTTTCCGAAACTATTATTACTACTACCGCTTCCATCGCCACGCTCGTTGCTAATTAAAATTGACGTTTTCATAAATTCGTTATCGACGTCATCTAAATTTGTTTCTTCGTTCTGCTCATCATTACCCTTTGTATCATCGCGTAAACGCTTTTTTACCTTCCGAACAAAATGAAGATAACGCTGAAGTACTTCCTTATACAATTTCCATCTTTTGTCCTCGTCGGCAGGACTCGCGAGATTAAGAATACGCCACATCTCCGCGTCAAGTCACGATAAAAGTGTTCCCGGTGTTTGTACTGAATTATTGTTAATATTCTCTACATTTGACGTTTCCGTATTTCCATTTTTCTTTCTCGAATTATCAACCAACTCAGAGACGGATACTTACGGTTGCTGCGGCATTCTCTGCATTCTTTCGAGATTTTCCGTAGAAATCAAAACCATTTTTTAGCTCTCTCCATTATTCAAAGTCCTAAGGTTAAAGGTTAAGGGGATCCTTAAGACGGACGAACTCCGATGGATTAGCGCCCTCACGTAACCTAAACGTAACTAAATTTGCCGATACCGGCATTTGTAGTTCCGCTTTACCGACAGTATTAAATTAATTCAAACATGCATAATAGAAGACGCAATTTTTCCATTGTGTTCCATATATTCAAATGAAAATATTACAATATATTTTTACTGCTATATCGTCTGGCATATATATCCAAACATCTAAGCGTGTGATAGTAAAATATACACGTGTGTCTTTATTGCTTTTGAACACAATTTGAATATTGCTTACATTATAATGTTTATTCTTCTATGTATTTTTTAAGAGAAATGCCATTTGGTCATTTGTATCCATATTTTTATATATGTATGTATGTATATATATATATATATATATATATATATATATGTAATATATTTTATATATGTATATATATATATATATATATATATATATATATATATATATATATATAAAATTGTTGTATATGTAAATGTTTATGTATTTGTAGTACAAATAATATATAAATAATAAATTTCCAATATTTTGAATATTGAATTTCCAATAGCTTGAATATTGTAAATATAAAGTAGGCCCCTCCATCGCCTATTTTTGTGAGACCATACACAACCATATACATTTTTGTCTCTCAAATAAAGATAATCTTTGCATTGAGAGTTTTTCTTTTTTTTGCATATCATGATAAGCTTTATGAATACGATAATAAACTTTTATCATCGTTATGCATATCGATATAATCGATATGATCGGGAGCTCAATATTATAAACTTTATCATCACATAAATGTGAATGTTTATATATTAGTAGGACATAAGTACACGTATTTTGAGATTTGTCCAAATATATCTCTCCAGCTCACGAATTGATCACCTCATTAATCATCTCTGGTATTTATTTTTTAACACATATGCAAATCGCATCTTGTGTGAAATAACAACCAGCTCACGAATTGATAGCCTCTGGCATTTATTTTACGCACATGCAAATCGCATCTTGTGTGAAATAACCAGCACACGAATTGATCGCCTCTGGCATTTATTATTTAATCAAAGCGCACATGCAAAACGCATTTGATATGAAAAAACAACCAGCTCACGAATTGATCGCCTCTGGCATATATTTTACACACATGCAAATTGCATCTTGTGTGAAATAACCAGCACACGAATTGATCGCCTCTGGCATTTATTATTTAATCAAAGCGCACATGCAAAACGCATTTGATATGAAAAAACAACCAACTCACGAATTGATCGCCTCTGGCTAATTAACTACTGTACCTGTAACTAGTATTTTAAAATACTAATATAATAAAAGAGGCAAGCTTTTCTCATTATATTTGCGTCTCATTGCGTTCCCGCACATCATATATTAAAAATAGTACACAAAAAAAAGAAAATTTCAACGTGTAATAACGTGCTATAATAATACGCGATAATTTCTTGTTATGCGTATGGACAAGACACACACGACAAACTGAGACTGAGCCTGCACATTGATATAATAGCGTGCGTCTGTTTGCATGTGTGCGTACAGCCGACTTACTGCCCGATACATACATACTTTCATACTAGTTGTTATAGATATCGTAATGATGAAAATGATGCACATCTTTATAAATGTTTATCTTTATAAATTAATATTCTATGACCAAATAAAAACATTATTTTTATATTGTTAAATTAATTTCATAAAAACAAAAACATTATTTCTATTTTACGAAAAAAATTATATAAAATTAATTATTTATATGTATATTAATATGAATTATTCTGTATAATTAATAATAATTGTAATATCTTTGTATATTACACATATATTATACACAAGGTGTCCCCAAATTTAAATTCTGCAATGGAATAATTCTGGAAATATTAAATAATAAAAATTTTTATTATCTTTTTTAGCAGTATTTTCTAAAATGTGATAGCTTTTACTTTACAACTTATGATTTGTATGATCGCCTGTGCATCTAATAATTGATAACCGAGCGTTTAAAGTTTCATTTATTCTATATATGATAATTAATTGATAAATATCAAACTTTAATATCTTGTTATTAATA
The DNA here is from genome assembly GCF_021464435.1 of Cataglyphis hispanica. NCBI lineage: Eukaryota > Metazoa > Arthropoda > Insecta > Hymenoptera > Formicidae > Cataglyphis > Cataglyphis hispanica. Next base: position 4,237,011 of record NC_065977.1, on the reverse strand, counting down.
AAATACTAATAAGATATAAATATATATAAAAATGAAAATATTTATATACTTTTATTTTTATATAAGTTCCCAACTTTTATTATCAATTTTTAATATCACCAAGCCGAAATTATTTTTCTTATCTATAATATGCTGATAATATATACGTATATAAGTTTCGTATCTATAATATTTATATAGTATCTATAATATGCTGATAAAGTGTGCGTATCTATATATATATATATATATATATATATATATATATATATATATATATATATTGTGAATTTATATATAAAGATGGAAACATACGTACATGTATTTATTATCAGATAATAACTAACAAGTTCAATTCGGTATTCAATTAATTTAATTAATTATTATATTTTACACGTGTTGAAAAGCTATTACATTTAAGAAAATACTGCTAAAAAATTGAAAAAATTTTTATTATTTAATAGACAAATGTTTATACGACTAATTTTATTATTTAATATTTCCAGAATAGTTCCATTGCAAAATTTAAATTTCGAAATTTTGAGGGACACTTTGTATTATAACAGATAATGTGTAATATACAAAGATAATACAATTATTATTAAATGTATACAATAATCTATATAAATATACATATAAATATTTAATTTTATATAATTTTTTCGTAAAATAGTAATAATGTTTAAATAATGTTTTTATGTTTAAAATCAATTTACCAATTATTTTATATTTAAAAGAAAAAGAAAAAAAATTGCAAAAGAAAACCTCTGCGCATATTAGTGTAGGTACATATTCGGATGGTGCAAGCAATGTGGGCACGTATCCGGATGATGCGACATCGAGGATCTTTTTTTATCTATAAAATATGAACATTTTATAAAAAAAACTTAAACTTGCATTTTATCAATATGAATATAAATATAATAGATTAACGACATTCTTGCGATAAAATGATGCTGAAAAATCGACAAAAAAAAGAGCAAGAAAAAATGAAGGAGCAAGCGAGATAACAAATCAAAGAGTTCCAAAGTCTCGCTCGCCAGGCTCTTTATCTGTAATCTGTGACTATATATCACCTTATTATAGAAAATAAAAATTCTATATTTCGCATTTTATATATCTGAATATAATTATAATGGATTAATTATATTTTTCCGATTAAAGTGATATTAAATGTAATATAAATCGGATTATTTTTAATAAAATAGTAATTATAATTTTAATTACATAATTGATTAAAAATTATCCGATTTATATCTTGTTTAGTATTATTTGAACCGGCAAACTATCATTAATTCATTGTAATTATTATCGAATCAATAAGTGCGAAAAACGAAAATATTACAATAACGATATATAACGCGAGAGATTATAAATAAAGCGAGTTTTGCGAGCGACTTCGAAACTTTTCACCATTCATATCGCTTTGCTCCTTATTTCGTCTGCTCTCGCTCTCTCTCTCTCTCTCTCTCTCTCTGCTTCTGCCTGCCTGCCTGCCTGCCTGCCTGCCTGCCTGCCTGCCTGCCTGCCTGCCCGCTCCGCTTGCCCGCCTGCCCGTCTGCCCGCCTCGCCTGCCTGCCTGCCTGCCGCCTGCCTGCTCTGCCCGCTCCGCCTGCCTGCCCGCCTGCCTGCCTGCCTGCCTGCCTGCCCGTCCCGCCTCGCCTGCCCGCCCGCCTGCCCGCCCCGTCTGCCCGTCTGCCTGTTCGCCTGCCCGCCTGCCCTGTCTGCCCGTCTGCCTGCCTGCCCGCCCGTCGCCTGTTCAGTTCGTCTGCCCGCCTGCCTGCCCGCCCGCCCGCCTCCGTCCGTCTGCCTGCCCGCCTGCCTGCCCGCTCCGCCCGCCTGCCTGCCCGTCGTCTCTCGCCTGCCCGCCTGCCCGCCTGCCTCGTCTCCGCCTGCCTGCCTGCCCGTCTTACGAGCCGAAAATGAAATGAAATGAGCCGTTTGCTTTGTTTGTTTTGTTTGTTTGTTTTTGTTTGTTTCTGTTTGCTTGTGTTTGCCGGTTTGTTTGTTTTGTTCTGTTTCTGTTTGTTTGTTTTGTTTTGTTTTGTTTTGTTTGTTTGTTTTGTTTCGTTTTGTTTGTTTGTTTGTTTGTTTGTTTTGTTTGTTTGCTTGTTTGTTTTGCTTGTTTGTTTGTTTCTGTTTGTTTGTTTGTTTGTTTGTTTGTTTGTTTGTTTCTCTGTTTGTTTGTTTGTTTGTTTGTTTGTTTGTTTGTTTGTTTGTTTGTTTGCTTGTTTGTTTGTTTTGTTTGTTTGTTTCTGTTTGAGTCTGTATGTTTGTTTGTTTGTTTTGTTTGTTTTGTTTGTTTGTAGCGATGAGCGAGCGAAAGGAAAGGAAAGCGGAAAGGAAGGCAAGGAAGGAAAGGAAAGGAAGGAAAGGAAAGGAAAGGAAAGGAAAGGAAAGGAAAGAAAGGAGAGCGAGAGCGATGAGCGAGCGAGCGAGCGAGCGAGCGAGCGAGCGAGAGCGAGCGAGCGAGCGAGCGAGCGAGCGAGCGAGCGAGCGAGCGAGCGAGCGAGCGAGCGAGCGAGCGAGCGAGAGCGAGCGAGCGAGCGAGCGAGCGAGCGAGCGAGCGAAAGCGAGCGAGCGAAAGCGAGAGAGCGAGCGAAAGCAAGCGAGCGAGCGAGCGAAAGGAAAGGAAAGGAAAGGAAAGGAAAGGGAAGGAGTGAAGGAAAGGAAGTGAAAGGAAAGGAAAGGAAAGCGAGTGAGCGGAGTGGAAGGAAGGAAAGGAGCGAGCGAGCGAGCGAGTGAAGGAAGGGAAAGGAAGGAAAGGAAGGAAAGGAAAGGAAAGGAAGGAAAGGAAAGGAGGAAAGGAAAGGAAGGAGGAAGGAGTGAGCGGAAGGAAGGAACGGCGCGCGTCCGCCGCGTTCCGCCCGTCTCGCCCGTCTGTTCCGTTCGTCTGCTCCGCTACCGTTCGATACTGTTCGTCTGCCAACGTTCGCATCCGTCTGTCTGCCCGTCTGCCCGCCCGTCTGCCCGTCTCCGTCTGCGTCGTCCTCGCCCGTCTTCGTTCGTCTGTCCGCCCGCCCGTTCGTCTGCCCGTCTCTCCCGATTACCGATATCATTCACCAAAATCTTCGCTTTATCACGCCGCTTCTCTCTTACTCTTCATATTCCGTCCGCCATTCTCATATCGAACCCTTATCCCCATTTTGTTCCCCACTACGACGATCAACCGACCCCATCCATCTTTATCTTGAGATTAAACAAAGCATCAGACATCTTATAAACGAGCAAACATCACACGGGCGGATAAGTGCGTGGCATGGGCGTCTGCAGGGTGTAAGGCATGCATGCAGGCGTGCGTGTGCGTTGCGGTGCGTACGTGGCAGGTTCAGGCATTACCAGGCATGCATACCGCATGCATGTATTTGTGTGTTGTATTTAACTATAATAAAATAAAAAAAGATAATAACTTATGTTGTATATCTTATTTATGCTGTATAAAATAAAAACAAATAAATTTATTTATTTATTTATTTATTTATTTACTTACTTGTAGAGATAAGAATAAAATAGAAGAATAAATGTTGAACAAATATAAAAATATAATAATGGGAATGAAAGAATAATGAATGAACAAAAAGAGGGAGAGAAAGAGAGAGAGAGAGAGAGAGAGAAAGAAGCGCGAGTGAATATATAAGTGAATATGCGAAGATGAAACGATACGTAGTACATAGTGAGCGAACGATTAGAGACAGAGTGTATGATTGAAAGAAAAAAGATAGAGAAACTGCAGTAATGTTAATGCGTACTCTGCGGAATGGCCTTTAATTGGATACAGTACAATTGAACACGGTGCAAATGGACACGTCTCAAATGGACACAAGAATTTGCACACAGTTCAATTGGATACAATGCATTTGGACATAGTAATTTTGGACACAGTAGCTTTTGGATACGTAAGAAAATACGCGTTGGTTACTTGAACACTGTTCATTTGGACACCGTTTGTTTGGACACAGAAAGACGCGCACAGTTCATTTAGACACCGTTCATTTGCCCACCATTCATTTGGACACCGTTTATTTGCCCACCGTTCATTTGGAGACCGTTCATTTGCCCACCGTTCGTTTGGAGACCGTTTACTTGCCCACTGTTCGTTTGGACACCATTTATTTGCCCACCGTTCATTGGCCCACCGTACGTTTGGACACCGCTCGTACGCAGGCACGCGCGCACACACACACATGCACACACACGGGGGGTGTAAGGGGGGTTTTCGGCTTTCCTCCCGCACCCGCCCCACCGGTAGACAAGGTGAATCCCATAACAACTTACAAAGTACATGCTACATTGTGTGTGTCCAAATGAACGGTGGGCAAGCGGACAATGAGCAAATAAACGGTGTTTAAATGAATGGTGCGCGTCTTTCTGTGTCCAAGTGAGCGGTGTCCAAGTATACAATGCGTATTTTCCTACGTGTCCAAAAGCTACTGTGTCCAAATACACTGTGTCCAATTGAACCGTGTGCAAAATCTCGTGTCCATTTGCACCGTGTCCAAGTGTGCCGCTCCCACTCTGCGTACCTGTACATTGCTCTATACACATGAAAAAGAAGACGAAGAGAGTACGATTATGTTTATCTTTGTCATGTAAGATTGCAGCTCTGTACATCATGACATCACGCAACTAATCTACGGCTTTGTTCTACTCTTGAGCTTCGATCTTGCAACAAACACATATGCACAAAAATTTTAGATTGCATTATCATTTTTACAAAGCTTCTAAACTCATTTCTCTAAGTTTACAGACACTTTTTGATGAAATATCGAGTGCGTGATTTACTAATTAGGCACGTGTAGATTACAAATCTTTTATATTAAATAAATGTTGATGGCAGAAGCCGAAAACAAAACTGTAATTTTTTAATTTTTTTTCACTTTTTGTATGAAATCATATCTAACTCCGTTATTATGTATATTTTAATTATGGAAAAGGATTTGTCGATATCTATAATAAACAAAAAGATTAAATACTTTAACTTAATATTCGCGTTTTGATCAGTAAAACAGACCTTTATAGATCCCCTAATACTTTTCTTTTTTTATTATTTTTTCTTTTCCCGGAAAAGATAGTGGCTTTCACTTGGACACATTAATTTTGGATACTGTAGCTCTTGGACACGTAAGAAAATACGCATCGTTTACTTGGACACCGCTTACTTAGACACTGTTTATTTAGACACCGTTCGTTTGGATACAGAAAGACGCGCATCACTCATTTGGACACCGTTTATTTGCCCACCGTTTGTTTGGGTACTGTTATTTGCCCACCGTTCGAATGGACACCGTTCATTTGTACACAGAAACATGCGCACTGTTTACTTGAATATGTAACAGATGGAGAGAAATAAAAATCATTTTGGAAAAATATAATCAGTATTCTTATTACATTTTATACTGGTAAATATATGTAAAATATGAAATCATACCCACGCGCGCGCTCACACACACACATAGGTTGCAAGGGGGAGCCTTCGGCCCCCATCCCACCGGTAGACAAGGTGAACCCCACTACAACTTACAAAGTATATGTTACATTGTGTATGTGTGTATGTGCGTGCGCGTGCGCGTGATTCCTGTCCATGCACAAGTGAACGGTGTCCAAACGAACGGTAGGTAAATGAACGGTGTCCAAACGAACGGTGGGAAGATGAAGGTGTCCAAACGAATGATAGCCAAATGAACGGTGTCCAAATGAACGGTGAGCAAATGAATGGTGTCCAAACAAACGGTGTCTAAATGAACAGTATCTAAGTGGGCGGTGTCCAAGTAAACGATGCGTATTTTCTTACGTGTCCAAGAACTACTGTATCCAAAATTACTGTGTCCAAATGCATTGTGTCCAATTGAACCGTGCAAAATCTCGTGTCCATTTGTAACGTGTCCTCTTGCACATGTCCAATTGTACTGTGTCCAAGTGCACTGCTCTCAAAGATATGTACATATATGATTGTATTTTTCTTTTTTTATTAGCCGATAATCCGGGACAAGCATATAGTGTCTAATGTAGGGCCAATAAGATAAGATAAAAAGCCACCTTGTTGTACTAACAATTTTCTTTTAGCCTTCCAGTTGCCTTGTTTCGCCGCAACACGTCGCAGAAAAGTTTTATGTTTAGCCAAGTGTTTATCAAGTTTTTGTCGATACACTGAAGCGATACGTTACCTTTGAGAGTATTGAAAATGCACTCTTGAATATACTTTAAGAGTTTATTGTCGGCTACACGCAAGAACGCGGTTCTTTGATTTTTTTTTCAAATGACACTGAGTTTTCAAATGACATATGTTTCTCTTGCCAATAGAACGTCTAGCACATTTTGTCGCTTTATCCGATTTTGAAGACGTCGACTTTTTTTATTATCCTCAACTTTTTTCACCATAACGTTGCAATTACACGACTGACAAGTTGCAAGCGTGAATATTGTCCTTTATATAACCACTCCACTTCTATTGTTCAATCTACAAAGTATATAAGCGTAATGCAGAGTATCAGGGAAAGATACACGTGCGAAAGCGGTATTTGTTTGGAGTCGATTCAAATCGAGCAATAAATATCCGTGAGGTCTCGATGTAGCATCGTAGTACGTTTCTTCCATAAATTTTGGATCATCGGGATATACCTGACGCGCAAGATGACGAATTTGCGCACGATCGTGTGGATTTTTGAAAACTACTATGTAATTTGTGTTGAGAGATATGTCGCGTTGTCCGTGTCCGTGCCCAACACGCGGATCCCCCCACGGGATTCCGTCCGTCCGAGGGTTTTTTCAAAGAACATTTCGCCCCGGCTCCTTCAATTAGAGCGCGCGCGCGCGCCGTGAGGAGACGCCTCCGATCGCGAAACACAACTTTTGTGCCGTAGCCTCCCCAGCGGAGGCGGCGGTCCGCGCGCGCTCTCGGACGCGCGCGGCCAGGCTGATCGAAGGAAAGAGATTTTGTGAGATGAGTGTAAAGCTGAAATTCTTATGATGACTTCCTTTGGTAAACAGATCTACGATAGATGATTCCTTCATAAGATCATCAATTATTATTAATTTTGGCGAGTGCGGATCGTTGGAATAATTTTCCCGATGCGGTAACCCTTCGCGAAATTTAATTATATTTTTTGTCGATTTTATCAAAGCATTATTAACGTAACCTGATTTTGGGATTTTTTCCTCTTTCTTATGTTTCACTCGAGTCGCATTGTAAACGCTGATACGCATCTTGCCACTTGGCGTAATAAAATAAAATTTTTTTGAATCGAACATTTGACATGGCGGATAAATATCGAAGAAAGGTTTTTACAAAAATTGTTTTTTCACATCCCGTAGATCCGCAAACGATCAAGGATATTTCCACCGTACGTCCATTTTGCGAAATGAACGATTTGGCATTTACGCATGCTATCATAAATGTAAAAAAGCAATCAATGATACTTAAAGCGTGATAAAAAATATACGCATTCGTTGAATATCTTCAATCATGTTCGCCTGTATGTGTGTGGAATAATAATCTTACCCGCACTCCGGGAAGTCCACCGCGGCGGCCGCATGCTCACGCTAGCGTTTCCCGGTCCGTGTACAAGCGAAAAGTACTGCGGCCAATTAGCTGATAAACAACCGCGTAAGCGACTCGTGTAAGTCTATTTGTGGAAGTGAGCTCGCGCCAGCGTTTTTCGAGCAAAATACAGCGGCTTACGAGCTTATAGGCGGTGCTTTGTGCATGCTTATACTAAAAATAAGATATTCGACTATCATGCGATATTAATTTACGAAATGTTTTTATATATAAGTATTAAAGAAGTGTAGGAAATATTAGGAAGAGGTAAAAGAAAAAATATTCTGGGTTTTTTAAGATAGAAAAACTTCATATTTATTAAAAATAAATTTTTTATTTTTTATTTTTTTTTATAGAATTAACAATTGCGCTTTTGTAAAATTATACGTACAATTTCATTAAAGCCAAGCCAAAGTAATTCCTCAAATACAATGTTGAAATATACATCTAAAAACATTAAAATTTTTATTTGTGTTTGCACATCGCGTTCGATTTCTTAAAAATTACTTCGAACTGTAAGTTTTATGATTTTGCAATCTATATAAGACGAGGGAAGTTTTAATTCTATCTCGTTAATCAAGTATTTGAGGCATACGTTGACGGTATCGACGATGGAAATTAGTTGCAAATAAGCATCTACACATCTTGTGATATCTTCCAAATCGACAAATGTAGCTTTTTGTATCACGATAGCGATGTTGTGTGTTTTTTGTTTCTTTAACTGTGGTTGCGCCTGATCCTCCGCCTTAACCTCGTTATTCGCTGATTGTTCAGCATTTTCCTTATAAGTTATTATCACAGCCCTTGTCCCGTAAGTGATGGTGAAGCCGATAGAAATGTTGTAGATAATAATTGGTCCTGGTCTGGTTCTTTGATTTTCATTCAAGTATTGCTTTTTCATCTGCTCCATGCTAATTTGAAATTTCTGCCAGGTGTCGGTATCGAAGCATATCCCATCTGCATAATTGCCCGTTAGTTTAACAACTGGTACAAAGCAATTTTTACTCTTTGCTTACAAACCCACGTGAATTTTTTTAGTATAGGATGAATTTAGCCTATACGTTGTCGATAATAATAAATATCGTTGTTCATTTTTTTATCGATGCTGATCTTGATGTCTGATTTGCTAATATTGCAAACGTGTGTAGATTTAACAAAATTGTTTAGATCACTGGATATTTCTTTCGTGGCGACCATTGTAATTACTTTTTGATGAAAACACTGAGCAAACACTAGTTACAACAACGACGAATTCTTGTACCAAAGCCGAAAATGAAGATTTCGTACGAGCTCGAATGAATAAAGATTCGCGTCTTTTCGCGTTGCTTATATACCAAAACATAAAGGAAAGTGGGGGGAAAAGTTTGCGCACGCAACTAAATAATAAAAAAATCTTGATTTTTTATGTTCAAACTTGTTCAGCGAGCTAAAAATTACACGAAAGAATATCTAGAAACATCTAGAAAAAAAATTCGTTACAAAAAAAAATTTTTCTAAATGGCACAAATACATTGTAATAAATTATAAAATCGTAAATAAAAGTTTATCACTTCTGTAATAAATTTTTATAAATTACATTGTAAAAAATTTTATAAATTTGAAATAGCTTTATTCCTTCTACAAAAAGTAAAAAAAGAAAAAATTTTTGCGACATAGCTTTTATTTTGGCATTGCTATAACAAAAATTTCTGAACAATAAAACTAAAACGAATAATATATGTGAATAAAAATAAAAATATCTTTTTGACCAGTTTTTTTTTCAAAAAAATAAAAAATTTTTTAAATTTTAAAAGAAAAATTAAAAAAATTTTTTTCTTTTTTTATTGCTTCTTTGTTTCTTTATTGCTTTTTTGTTTTTTTATTGTTTCTTTATTTTTTTATTGCTTCTTTATTTTTTTAGTGTTTCTTTGTTTTTTTTTAAACTTATCTGCAAAAAAATGAAAAATTTTAAATCTTTCATCGACGTTCCATTTTTGAAAAAAGTGGAAATATTAGTTTAAATAAATTCTCGGCAGCATAATAGAAAATATTATTTCCGAGTTTGCCATTGCGCGAAGTAACGTGTCATTCCGTGAAAAATAGTGATATTTCGTGTGTGCTTTCATGTGTGAATGTATCAAAAAAATGGAGGAATTAAAAGAAATATTATGCAAGTGTATAATTGTAAGTTCAAATTTGTTGCCTAGAATAAACAGCGTGCGATATCTATCTATGTTTGGATCAGTCGCTTGAAATAAATTGTGATGTTTTTCGGATTTTTACCTGCGATAGTTCGAACATTCTACTCGCTATATTATATCGATTAGGACACTTCGCTGATTGTGACGAATTATTGCATATCGCGGGTGAGATAATTGAAATGCGAGAAGCGTTCGATCATGAGGAGGAGGATGTAGGAGGTCATATAGCCTTCCTGCTAGCTAATTATGTTGAAAATCAATTAACCTGTAAGAAAATGTTTTTATTTATTTATATTAAAGTAATTGGAATTTAATCGAATATATTAGATCTCGATTAAATTTTCAAATTTATTATAATTTATAGATCAAAACACATTAGTGATACTGCTGCACGATCGACTTCCTTACAATCTCGAAAACGGAGCTGAAGAAGCATCGCACGAAATGGGGGCTTCATGTAAGTTTTGTACAAAGTAAAATATTGATTAAAAAAAAACATTTCTTGATATTAATTAAGTATTAAATTTTAGGCTGAGCACGTATTACGAAAATAATTGTGAATCGGATACCGCGATGTCACCAGATAAAATTTTAAGAAAATAAAAACTATTTCATTAAATTTTTAAATTATTTAAAATTAATTTTTTTTTGCTTTGACAGTGCAGAGAGGAGGCGAACGAAATGAAGAAGTGTCTCCTGAAAATCAGATATCACAGCATAATAACGAGGATGAGAATGAAGATCAAATCTTCGATGAAATTCGCGATGTTGCAACTTCGGAGACGGAAGAGACTGGAGAGGAGGAGGAAGAACAGGAACTGTACCAACAGCAGCAATGACAACGTCAGGTCGGCAACAATAATTTTAATTTTGTAAATTTAATTTAAGACGGAAAATAAGCAGCGATTTAGAAGATTTGACGTAATCGGGAGAGGAGCGAATTTTGCGATATGATCGCTACATAAAGGTGGGGATATTTATTAAAAAACGTGTTCCGCGAAATTCATACTTACGTAATAAATTTATGCGAGTCTGGAGATTATGTGGGTATGTCTTTTCATTCTGCAAATTTATCCCATGGGCCCGCAGGAATATCGTCCGGCGCGTGACTTGACTTACAAGGATATCTGAAGACTCGTGAGTTCGGTAGCGCAGAGTGCCGGAGGACTCGATATCGTGGAACATTCCAACATTCGAATTTTTAATATTGCAATGCATTTGGATAATGGACGCATCAAATTAGCGAGCGATGATGTTACGAAGCGCGCGGTATTTGAAATTAATAATTCAGAAAACTTGTTTGAAAATTGCTTCCCTCGTTCTCTTGTAGTGCAAACTTATTATGAAAGCGAAAATATACGTACGGGAGAATTACACGACAAATGGAATTTAATAAGAAGACAGAATTCCACATTACAATGTGAATGGGCATTGTAATTAACGAGAAATGCGGATATACCGGAAGAGAGTTGCGGAATTCGTGAAATCGAACTTCCAACATTATTTCGCCATCGACAATTTCGCGATTGTTGTATATAACTTTAATACTTTTGCTCGAGGTGGAAAATCCGTGTACGACGGAATCGCGATACTCGTTTCTTTCGGACGTGAACACATAGGCTAAATATAATGTATTATAAGAATTCGCGTCATAACAATCCTATTTTAAATTTAAAAACAGCCGCTGGTTCTCGTAATTACTGCGTAACGTGTGTAACGATGCGTACATCGTTACCCGACCGTCCACCCGCCGGACACCGCTGCCCAACGACCATCAGTCGGACCAGCGCGCGTAATAAACTGCCGTCCCACGCCCAAGTCAAGGAACCGTAGAGCGAAGGCGCTTTGCGCCCCATTGTATCAAAACCGCTGAGCGAGCATAAACATTTGTTTATATTTACATTTATACCGGTCAGGCCGTACCGGAGCACGAGTCGCGCGCTCAGGAAACCGCTCCGACCGTTTCCGAATATTCCCGAGCCGCGAACGAGCTCAACCAAATTGTTTATTAAACAATTATTGCGCCGACGCGATACCGCCGACACCGAGTATAAATAGACGCTCTCAACACGGTAAAAAGATAGAATCTTCTCCGCCGCTCTGAAGTCAGTACGACGCTCAGAGCATCCTGAAAAAACCAGACGCTTGAAAAGCGAGATCGAGGTTGCGAGTACTCCGCCTCTGCTGAGCTTTCCCAGCATCCCGCAAGCAAAGCGTTTCCGACCGAACCTCCGTTCGTCCAGCAATATTTCTAGCGGTGGGAATTTACCCGCCTCCGACGGATATTCCCGTCTGCCGGACGCTCCTTTTCCAACCGCGAACCGCTCCCGCTGATCCCGGATTATCGCGACATATTTCGCGAGCTGTCACAAGCCGGCCGAAACTTGTCATCTTTACGACGACTGAAACCGCACGCCGAGGGCCATAGGCCCGCCCTTCGCGTTGACTTTGTAAGCACACAATTCGCCGCGAGGCCTCTGCCCCTCGCGGAGACCTTACCGCGCGCCATCGCGCTATCAATCCGACGGGTGACATCATCTATCGATCACGAGCATCGATTCTCGCGCACCGCGCTCCACCACATAAGCGCATAGTTTGCGGATACATTCTAGGCGTGCACCCGAGCTCGTCACGTACCCGACTGCGCCCACGAGGTGCACTCACACAGACCGATACGCGCCGTTTGCACCACACCGTTTGCGACACGCTGTATCACGCACGGGTGTCCGCCCGCGCCGCTCACATACACGCTCAGACACTCGCATACACACACACCCATACATACATTGTACATTTAATTTGGACACACAATAAACGATCATTTAACCCCGTATATTTTGTCGTTTGCTCACTCCGAACTTTGATCCCGACCGAATTACCTCGAGCCAGTCGCCGGGAAAACACGACCGTTACACGTGTAACATAAGTTTTCGAAACGAAATAGGACATACGGTATTTGAGTAAATGTTCGCGATGTTTTGCCGTGCCGGCGTGTAACGATTCCAACGTCAAAATCGTACAATGCGATTCATGTAATTGTACATTTTACGGTGCAATATGTTTCGAGCATCATCGCAATAAAAAATCGTATGACGGCACATCACTCGGAAGTGGATGTAACGTTGTACGATTTTGCAAAGAATGCAGATACGCTGTTAAAATGAATGCGAGACACGAATGCGGCGTCTTTCACTGTAGATTATGTCGGTCGCCACAACCGCGAAATCATTTGTGCCATATGCAGCCATTTCGCAACGGAGTTAATTCCATTATCGAATCGTTAACGTCATCGAAGTCGGTTACGACGATATCGGATACGCGCGATACAACGATGAGCGAAGAAATTGTCGATGAAGCGGTGAACGCTCGCAAAAAGGGTCGCGTAATATTTGTTTTTTACGATTTCAAAACGCGACAAGATGAGACGATGGAGGATACGACGAATGTAAAAAAACACATACTTACTCTCCGTGTAGCTCAACAGATTTGCGAAGCGTGCGCGCAAGAAAATGATATGTCTGTGCAATGCCATTGATCGCAAATACGTATTTCGTCATGATCCGGTGAAACAATTTTTCGCAACACGAAGGACGAAATGTTTCAATCAGATTATATGCATCACGAATAATGCGAAAGCGTTTGACGCACAGTTTATCCTCCAGCACGTTGTAGAAAACTGAAGTGAATTAGAACCAAAAATAATTTTGAGCGGTACAAAAATTATAGTGTTATCGGCAGGAAATACAAAATTTATTGATAGTTATTATATGACAATGCGTTACCAAAAACTTTTGGACTGAGTGACACGTTGGATAAAGGTATTTTTTCGTATTTATTCAATACTCTCGATAATCAATCTTATATTGGACCATTACCGGACGTGAAATATTATTCTCCTGAAAACATGAATACTCTGGAGCACGAACGCTCTCTCGCATGGTATGCGAACATGCGGCAACAAAATATCGTTTTTAATTTTCAACAAAAAATTGTATGATATTGTCATACCGATGTCGATACTCTTCGACGAGTGTGTATAGCGTTTAGGAAAATTTTTATAGATTGCGGGAATGTATGTATTTGAGGAATGCATGACTCGCCTCGATGTGTATGACTGTTTTTTGTAAAAACTTTTTGCGCAAAAAGGAAATAGACATTATTTCCTTCTAGTGGATATAGAAAAGCTAATAATTATTCTTGTAAAGGTCTACAACTGGTTGATATGGATGGAGCGCGAGCTCGGTCATCGATAAACCATATGGGGCGTGCGCGTGAATACCGCATGATTGACGACACGCTTGTCGATGAATATTATGAATCGACTATTGGGGAGATGACACAACGTCACATCCTACAATTTCACGGATGTTTTTGGTACGGATGTCCATCTTGTTTTCTTTCTAAAGCGCCTTCTTTGACATCCGATCGCGAAGATATGTTTATCTCGCGTTACGAGCGAACTCTCATTATCTTTTGCCAGCTTCGGCAATGGAGGTAGTAACAGAATATATACATAGTAACAGAAAAATGGAAGTGCGTTTTCGATCGAGATATGCGCGAGAATTGTCAAATGCCTCAAAAACCTTCCGTTGGTGGAAGCGCCACCACTCAATCCTCGCGATGCGTTTTTCGACGGCCACACGGGAAATATTAGTTGCTTTCCATTTACATCAAAACTCAGATAATTCTCATTTATGACATCATAACTCAGTTGAATGCACGTTCCTTTTGCTGAGAAAGTGAGATTCAATTGAGTTTCTGCAACACGATCGAGACCGTGTGCTTTAGTAAGTTTAATAGACTCACATACAAAAGTAAGGTTATGAACCTGCAATATCACTTGCGCGTTTCTTTTACTCATTGAACAATTGACATTTTATCTCAGTGTAAAATACTTACATAACTGAGTGACTCAGAATCATTTGAGTGCAAATGGAAAACAACTATTGTGATTCAATACAAAGTTACGGGTACGGAAAAAATACATTACGTAGATGTATGTTCTTTATACCCGTATGTATTGAAAACAGACATTTTCCTCGGACATCCGGATATCCGAACATTCTGTTTATGGTGGCGAAGAATGCGCCACTTTAATCGGTACGGCTCCAAATTATAATTTTAATTCCCTCGAAGGTCTCATACGCTGTACGATGCTATTATCACGCAACCTATTTAATCCTGTATTCCCATCGCGTACGAGAAAAATTACTTTTTGCTTTGTGTCGCAGTTGTTGCGAAATATTTTCACAGGTACCCTGTACATACATCAACGCTAAAGAGCGCGAATTCGAAGATACGTGGGTATCAGCGAATTACGTAAAGTTGTCGAAAAAGATTATCTCGTGACGTCAGTTAGCGAGATTTGACAATATAAAGTTAGCCAATTTGATTGCACGTTCCGGCAAGGTGGATTGTTCGCCGAATATATAAATACATTTTTGCAGCTTAAGCAAGAAGCTAGCGGATGACCGGAGGAATGCGCTAACGATGATGTTGTTAAAGAACGATATCTGCGGGAATATGAAGAAACCGAAGGTCGTTCTCGATAGAAGCAGCATCGCGCTGAATCCCAGCTTACGTTCAGTTGCAAAATTATGCCTGAATTCATTTTGGGGAAAATTCGGCCAGCGTTCAAATTTACCTAATACAGAGGTTATGAAATCAGTACAGGGTTTTCTAACATTGCTAACAAGCGCTGAGCACGAGATAACCGACATATTACCCGTACGCGACGAGGTAATATATATTTCGTGGCGATTGCGACAAGAGGCAGTCGTTTCCTCACTGATAACAAATATCGTGATAGCGGTGTATACGGCGGCACAAGCACGATTAAAATTGTATGAATATTTAAAACAATTAGATCGTCGCATATTATATTATGATATAGATTCATGAGTTTATATAAGTACGTTATGTAATAAATAAGTAGGTTACCCGAACGAGCCGCGTACTGGAAATTTTCTGGGCGACATGATGGATGAGCTCGAAAACTACGGACGCGATAGTTATATCGAGGCATTCGTACCCGATAAGCCAAAATTTTATGCCTACGTTGTTCGTACATTAGGCGAACACATAAATACTGTAAAGTGAAGGGCATAACTTTAAATTATGAAAATTCGCGGCTTATTTTATTAGCAATAATTAATTTTAATAGCATTAAAAATTTATTGATAAATAATGAGAAAGCGAGGGAAAATGAAGAAGAGAACGGAGAAAATTCGTCTGAAACTACGATAAATCTACGTTTTAGAGCAATTCGTCGCACAGCGTTACATGAAATTGCGCAGGAGAAAACTAAAGTATGTGCACCTGTATTGCTAAAGCGTAGATTTATCGATAGCCGATGTTCACTACCTAACTATATGTAACGGAACGATAATTTCTTTTTTTCAATTTTTCTCGACTCTCACTTTCATCGCTGTATTATAACAAATTCGTATATATTTCGTCACGTTAAGGATTAATTTTTTGTTAAATATTATATATTTATATTTAAATGTAAATAGTAATTTCACTATTTAATATACAATACTTCGTTTTTATGTAAAAAAATTAATATAAATAAAAAGCTGTTTAATTTTATTTTAAATCAGTTATGCAAAAATATTTTTTCCTTGCAATATCCCCGTACTCGCATGCTTCTATTGTCTTCAATGATGACGTCATCACATTATGTACCTGTATATCATACCTCGATTGCTCGGACATCACTATGCAAGCACATGTTCAACTTCCTCTCTCTCCCTACATATCAGGTAAATTATTCCAGTAGTATATTATTCGATTTTTCTTTTTTCAACAAGAAGGACGGGAAGGGAGAGTGACGGGACTTGCACCGACACTGGTCGATCGCTCTTCATAAATACTTCAACTCTTATTTTACTAAGCTTTCAGCTAGCCTAGCATAATAGGATCCAGTTGAAAAATACAGAAGACCCAAGTTCGAAACCAAGTTTTTCCATTCGGAAAAAATAAAAAAAAGTAAAAATAAAAAATAACCTCGTAGATGTCCACGCGTCCCCACTCTCTTTTTTTCACAGACATGGACAACATTTTGATCTTTAAAGGGCCTAACCTCTAAAGGGGAAAGACGAGGGAGAGAAAAAAGGGGTTTGATAGACAGGGGGTGATGACAGAGGGATTTGTTGTGACGTTCAGACACAGCGGGGGGTCGGCGCAAGTGTCCGAGGAGTGGGGGTTTGTGGGTTTAAAGGGCCATAGTGCCCATGTACTACTAATATATAAATTAATTTTGTATTATTTATAATACAATATTATTAATACTATATTATCTATAGTATTATAGCTTTCCTTAAACAATCTTACTTATATTCGTGCTATTATGACCTCAATATACAATTCTGTATTAATAATGGAGATTTTTATATCTGCTCTTATTACTTATTTGCTATTATATTTTGTTTTATTACAGATATTTGTAAAATTGTTTAGAGATGTAAATTAAAAAAATTAGATCTTTTATTTTTGATATTGTTCGAGATTGCAACGATCTCGAACTTCGCGTTTTTGTTGCCGCGCGACCGCGTCATCGCCGCGCGCGCGATGCGAGGTAGCGTTTTCTGCGATCGAGCGAAAACGCGCGGCAACAACAAACATCGTCGCCCTTCTCGAAGGATCTAAGGTAAAATTGCGACAAACAAGTCACCTAAAAACTGTCGGCGGAAATGACTAAATTTCGGGGACCTTCTGGATCCTTCGAGAAGGCGATGACAGTATAAAGGTAAGCCGCCAACCGAGCGCGGCGCATTCCGCTCAGAGTACTTTTGACGCGCGTACGCTATTCAAGCGAAATAAAGAGTCGGTCTCGTTTAATGAAATAGACATATTTCAGTGCCGTTGTGTGACTACCGGAGTTATTCCGAGACAGACGTTTTATCGCTGTTCATCCACCGCGTGCGAATTATAATCGTATCTCACGTATGATTAATATTGCAAAGTGTTAAGATTCTATGCATCTTAGAATCGAGCGCGTCTCGATACTCGCGGGTGTCGTTGTCCGTCGGCCGTCTCATTTCGCGCTTGTCTCTTTTGGAGCACGCTTGCTCGCACGCTCACTATAACTTTCGCTCTCAGATATTTTATATTTGTTATTCACCGTTAAATTAATGATTAAAATTTAAATTTAAATTTAAAATGTGTGAAAATACGAAGCTTCTAAGTGTTACGTCCGGTAGACTTTACGAATATTTTTTGTGTGTTTCTCTTACTAATATATAAATTATTATGTCAGGCAGACTGCATGATTGTTTTCTTTCACCGAAAAATTCGTTAGTGACATAAATTTACGTTCTAAGAAATAGTTACGTCTGACAGAAACAATAAGCAGGCGAAGTCTGGGAAGCGAGACTGTATAATCTCGCTGTCGAAAGTCAAGTATAAAAACAGATCAATAAATTTAAACATTACAACTCACTCTGAAGGCTCGAGAATTTTTAAACAGAAGATAACAGACAGTCAAGCACTAGAAATTTTAAACCATGACAAATAGATAGCGAGATACTCGAGCTCAAATTCGGATATCAGACCTAAAAATTTTAAACTAAAAAATAAACAGAGCACAAAAACAATGATCCACTGATGATCCGGAATTGAGGCTCGCGACATTTGACACCGCGTGCTCGGTTGCCAGACCACCCTCTTATGTTATCTGTTTAACATAAATTTAAGTGAAATGTCAACTTAGCTGATTATAGCGAACTGGGCATGACTCAATTCGTAAACGAAAGCCTCACCCTTACTCGATAGCAACTACTCTCCATTGGTCGAAACTCAAATTGATAAACAAAGGTCCACTAATACTTACGATTTAAAAACTTAAAGGAACGCCCTAGGAAAAACCGGAGGGCGTGAATAGAAAAAACTATTCGTTAAACTAGACTAACGAATCAATGGAGAGGAGGAGCAAAAGGAGTTAATAAGCACCAGAATATTCGTTGCGAGCGTCATTAGAAATTTTTCCAACAGTCGCGCGACACACTTTGTGTGTATCAGGATCATATTCGCTCCTGTTAGCAAACGGTATTCGTGGTTCGTTTTCTTATTACATTCAGTGCGGCTTTCCAAACCAAAGTTCACTTGCACAGTGTGAATAGTACTAATTCTATCAGTGCAATCGGCGAATAGTGAACCACGAGCACACACCTGAAGTACATCAGCATCGACCACCGGATCTCTGAGCCAACAGTTTTATGTCCGAGCTCCGTCATCACAAATCTCATCGCACTCTATAAATAGTGAGTTTATTAATTCCTTTTTTTTATGTTTTTTTTATTTATTTTTTTTTCACCTGTTTCTTACGCTCTCCTTCTCTCCTTTTCTCCAAGGAAAACAATTATAAGACAATTATTTCTTCTTTTATTGTTTTAATATTTTCTCTTCCTCTGAATATCCATTCAAAGATACATGTATTTTTAAAATTAATACTTCCTAATATCGCATATCACAAATTTCATCCATTTCCTTTTTCCTTTGTGGATCGGCAGGTGTGAACAACTTAAAGATTCGAACGTAACGTTCCGGATCAGTGTTCACTCTCAGCTTCAGGTCCAATCTACCTTTTTCCTTTATGGATCGGTAGATGTGAACAACTTAAAGATTTGAACGTAACGTTCCGGATCAGTGTTCACTCTCAGCTTCAGGTACAATCTACCTTTTTCCTTTGTGGATCGGCAGGTGTGAACAACTTAAAGATTCGAACGTAACGTTCCGGATCAGTGTGCACGCTCAGCTTTAGGTCCAAATCTACCTTTCCTCTCGTGAACCAGCAGGTGCGAATAACCTAAAGATCCTGTAACGAAAGGGATCAGTCTTCGCACTTAGCTTTAGATTCACAATAATTATTTTCAATGCATCCTTATTAATAAATTTTATTCATTGGGTCCTTTTAATTAAAATATATTATTTCTTTCATCCACTCCATTCTTCCCTTTTATCTCGTTATCTTGTCTTTCAAAAGAAAAAGAAGTAAGGGAGAAAGAGAAATAATTGTCAAACTGTTTCCTAAAACTAATAACCACTACTTTACTAAACATTACGTGTCCTCCTTCAATGGACACAACACGAAAAACCAAACCTACCCCGGTACAGTTACGGCAATAGGGAAAGAACGCGCGTAATAGGAAAAACAAAACAATCCGAAAACTCCTGGCTCGGGCGTCCGTTGATCCTAGCTTTAAAATTGATTACAGACTTAAGTTAGATAAGGACGCATTCGAAGCAAAAGCACGACGACTAATAATTAATCAACCGACACACATAACAGACAATCTTTTCCCCTCATATTTACCCGTCTCTTCCCCATCAGAATCCATACCTGATGACTTCCCGAATTTGCGCAACCTTGTTCCCCTCCGCCCCCCTCTAATTATTCCCCTGTAATTTTTGAAGAACCTCAGTGGTCGAGGACCTCTCCTCCCCCGTTTGAATATTCACCTCCTCTCAATTGTCAACCATCAAATCCTTCCCCCTATCAACCACCGCAACCCTCAGCTCTCCCTCCCCTTCTCTAAAATCCTCTTCCCTATCAACCACCGCAACCCTCAACTTCTCCTCCCCCTCTCGAAAATTCTCCTCCCTATCAACCACCGCAACCCTCAACTTCTCCTCCCCCTCTCGAAAATTCTCCTCCCTATCAACCACCGCAACTCTCAACTCCCTCTCCCCCTTTCGAAAATCCTCCTTTTTATCAATCTCCGCAACCCTAAATTTCCCCTTTCCCCTTCGAAAATCCTCCTCCTTATCAACTTCCACAAACCTCAACTTCCTCTCGCCCCTCGCCTCTCGAATCGTTGGACCTCCCAGAACAGTCCAACGTTTTCGGGAAATTCCGAGAATTCTTGGAAGGGCTACCTGACTTTAAAGAGGAACCACGGGATTTCAACCCGGAATCCTGCGATCCCGAAGAGTCCAAAGAGTCGGAGCCCCTCTTCGAAGACCTAGATCGCGAGAGGTGGTATCGCTACTTAATTAACCTATTTCCTCCTTTCCCTATTCCCCTCAAAGGTAAAGACTATCGCGTCGGCCCCGACATAGTCGATCTCCATTAATTTTATGAAGTCCTCTATACTTCCCCTCCTGGTTCTATCATCCCTTTCATTGTCCCAGGTGTCCCGTTTCCTCTTGCCGTCCCTATCGAGGTCTTCTGGATGAAGTTCCCTCCCCCCTCTACAGTAGAATTCGAAGACCTTTCCTAATCCTTCCCCTCATCACTTCATTTTACACTTTTTTTATTTTAATTATACTTCTGCATTGTAAAACCCAACCGGAATATAAATTTTAGTTTGTCCTTCTCGATTCCGGTTGATGACCTCCGCACTCATGTAACATCCGCGAACAAACAATTTCCCACACACACACACGCATTCACACTCACACCTCTAAATGTAAATTCTTTATAATATACGTAAATGTATCTGCAATAATAATTAACGGTTTTTTCTTCTTTCTCGTTTGAATAAATACCAAATTTTGAATAAATACAATATTAACCTTATAATTTGCGTAGCTTATTAACCCGTTCTCTTTTCCTGATATCGCACAAGGTCCCGTCCTGGGTAATAGAGATTTAGTTCCTTTATCGAAAAAGGGACCACTGAACGAACGGCCTACTGACAGAGTAAAAGCGACCCTTCCGGTTGTTGACCTGTCTTAGGCCCCTGGTTAATTCGTTCGTCTCCGAGACACTCGTTGTCTAGCGTTTGTCTAGCGGAATTAGATAGCTTACCCTCTCGCTGGCTCTGAGTTTAATGAGTCTGGACGTAACATAAGCAATCGACAGTTGCGTCGAAAGATAAATGCAGTGCAAAACGTATTGTCTTCTTGCACACAAGAAACAAATAATTTAACTTTTACAAATACACAAAATTTATCACCTACATACTATTCAATTGGGAATAATGAAAATATTGAAATGTATCGATGTAAATATTAATGAATCTTCTTCCACATCAATGCTCCCAGAATTAAATTTTAGTAATATGGATGATGAATATCAAGAGACACGGTAGTGTCTCGCACCAAGTATAGCGAGGCACACCGTCTATACGCGAGGTCAGTTGCAAGTATCTCATAATTACGGTTCTCAGTAATGGCTGGACGGATCGTGTTACGTCCGCGCGTCGACTTCGAGATTAATCGAACCGCGCACGTTACAATCCGCACACTCGCTCCGCGCCGTAAATAATGACATTT
Source organism: Cataglyphis hispanica (assembly GCF_021464435.1). NCBI lineage: Eukaryota > Metazoa > Arthropoda > Insecta > Hymenoptera > Formicidae > Cataglyphis > Cataglyphis hispanica. The sequence continues at coordinate 4,215,096 of NC_065977.1, read as the reverse complement.
ATTATAAATAAGAAAAGGAACTTTAATATAACACAGAACATAGAACAGATAAACTCGTTTACAAAGGAAAACGGAATCGCGGAAACGTCCGCACGGAATCGAATCCGCCGCGAGACTAAGATGGCCGCTCAAAACATCAAAATGTCAGCTGTTGTTTAATAACATCTCCCTTAGCGACGCGTTAAGGAATCATCTCCTGAAGACGGTACAACACATCACCACAGGCGACACACAGGGACGGATAAACAGAAGGCGGATGTAACAATCAAATTTTTAATAGGCTTAATGGATAGCTTGTGTTTTAATTAAATAAGGAAAATGTCTTTATTTTTGCTGTATTTGATTTATAATCAGAGATATTATGATGCAAAGTTTTATATGTGAAAATTTTGTTTAAGAAACGTCCACATCGTCATTATCATCAACAAATATATATCTATAATATAAAATGTCCATTTATAGCTTTCGACGAAAGATTGCGCTAGAGTTGTTTTGAGTTATATTAGCAACACTATGCAATTAGCGATTTATTGAAAAATTGCTATGGTAACTGTATCTAAACTAAAGACCTACATTTGTGCAAGGCTGAATTGAATCTGACCATAGTGCGTGTTCCTTTTTATTGATCGAAACAAAGTTTAGAAAAACATGACAGAACTAATAGAAATTGTTAGGGAAAACAATAATTTAAAAAGAAATAAGAAAATTATATACAATTTATATTTATTTTAATAAAAAAATTACAAACAGCTTGTATTTTTTATAAATTTTTATATTTATTTAAATAAAAAAATTACGAACAATTTGTATTTTTTTTATAAATTTTTAAATTAAAGAATAAAAAAAATTAACTCAAATGACAATAATATAATTATATTTAATATAATATTCTAAGATAATAATATACGATATTATAAAAAATATAAACTATATAATAAAAATTAAAACTTTTTAATTTTTTAATATTTAATTATAGAATGGCCATTGTTTTGCTATTGTATATTGATTTGGTTATTCTGCTTTGGTACAGACAATTTTTATTCTATATGAAATAAATCGTCTCATAATTTTCAAACTTGATTGGTGATAATTGTGAATAAGACTTGCATAAGAAATATTTTTTTATACAACGCAATTATAATTGCTTTGCATTACACTCATTCATATATACACTATTGCCATGTTTTTCCAAAACTAATTAAGTGGTCAGATTCTATCTCTAAGGACTCTAGTATAGTACAGATTCTACCTTTAAGGACTATATAAACGAATGTAGTGCAACGCAATTAAAATTACGTTGTATAAAAATGTTTCTTATGCAAGTCTTATTATCAATTGTTATCAATCAAGTTTGAAAATTATTAGATGATTTAATTCACATAGAATAAAATATACCAAAAGCCTACTAATCAAATTAATATAAAATAGCAAAACAATGGTCATGCAATATTAATTAAATTAAATAATGTTAAAATATAATATAATAAAAGTGGTTTTATATTATTACATTTAATTTTATATATTTTTAAAAATATTTAAATTTTTAGTTATTTCATATATTATGAATTTGTGTTATTACATAAAAAATTTAAGTCGGAGTTAATAAAAATTCATGAAACTTTTTAAAAAACATTCTTTTTTTATTTCTTTTTAATGTAAAAAGTTCTACAAGAAACACATATTATTTAAGTATAATCTTTATTTATTTCTTTTCAAAATACGTTTATTTTTAATATATATAAATTTTTATTTCTTGCAGATGCTACTAAAATTCAATTTAAGGGTAATAATTCTTTTAATCAATGTATTAAAGATGTCATGCAATTGTGGTTAATGTTGGTCAAAAGTCGTCACGTATACAAACGTAAAAAAAAAATTAAAGAGAAAACTAATTTTTTCTTATTATATAGGGTGTCCCAAACCTACCGTATAATCTGTTAATAGCAGATTCCTGGGATCATTTGGAGACGATTCCTCAGAAAAATTATCGAGGCACCTCGATTTCTCGAGTTATAAGCAATTAAAAATAAAGGGTTTTTCGCAAACTAAGCCTTGTGGAAATAAAATATTAATATAATCATATTCTTCAGTTAATTTTAGATAGATAATTTTACTTTATGGCTCCTGAGTAGTCGCCGCGGAACTCTGAATTGACGGTGGCGACATAGGAATAAGAATGCTGCAGTAGGAATAAGAACTCTGTACAACGACTTATCATATAAGTGAAGTGTGTTAGGAATTTACTAACACAGACATAACGCTACGTCATCGCATGTAATCAAAATTCGTGCGTGGGGATAAAGAATAGAGATAGACACTGAGCGATCACGAAAACGCTCGCCGCTCGCAAATGTTCGGTCATCGAATTTTCCCATTCGCTTGCAATATATGCATTTTTGCGCAATAAATCCAAATAATAAAACAAATTAGAATAAAAATATATATATTATACACAATAAAATAAATAAAATTCATCTTCCATTTTTTATGTTAGAGAAATAACTTATTAATAATAAAATAAGAAAATATAAAATTTAACGATAATTATAATTTTAAATAAAATAAAACGGAGATCATAATTTTTATTATTTAAATATATTTAATACGCATTATACAGGGTATAATTGAACATGCATATGGAGCACATCAGATACAAGACAACAATCCAGATCAAAAAGTTCTAAACTATTTTTGATGAACTATTCTGAGTTTTCTTTTTAGTTGTTATATGATGTTAAAGTTAATAACTAATCCGTCTCTACAGCAGAAAACAAGGAAAGTATGTTAAAGTATCGAAACGGCTTTCTGCTGTATATATATATATATATATATATATATATATATATATATATATATATATATACAGCAGAAAGCCGTTTCGATACTTTAACATACTTTCCTTGTTTTCTGCTGTAGAGACGGATTAGTTATTAACTTTATATATATATATATATATATATATATATATATATATATATAAGCGCTGATTAAGTTAACTTTAACATCGTATAACAACGAACAGAAAACTATTTGTGAGATTAAAAAATAATTCAGGACTTTTCGATTTGGATAATTGTCTTGCATTTGATTTGTGTGCTCCATGTATATTTGTTCAGTTACTCCCCGTATATGGCTGACGTGTTAAATAATAATTATTCAGCTTCTAAAGAATATATAAATTAATAAGACAATAAATTTAGACAAACAGTTTATAGCTAAATAAAAAAAATTATTAAAAATTGATATAAATTTAAGGAGCGAATTGCGGACTTACGTGCATATATTTAAATTATAATACAAATCTCAAAAATTCTTAAAATTAAAATAAAAAAAAAATAATAAACAAATTTCGAAAAATTCTTAACATTAAATATTTCAGTCCGGACTGTCTTCAATAAGAAATTAAAAGAAAAAGAAAAGGTTCTTGTTAAGATTATTGTTGAAATTTTAAATGTCAGCGTAAATAAAAAATAAAGATAAAAAACTATAATTTATTAATCATCGATTGATGTGATAATTTTGTATAATATTATCATAATAATATATGATATATTATTATGATAATATTATTGTTGCATTTCTTTTTCATCGTCGTGTGAATGCAATTAAGTTGCTTTTTCGCTCAAGTAATGATTTTTTATATTCTATTTTTCATATTCTATTTTTTATATCTATCGTCATGAAAGTTAGAAGTTCACATGTCATTGCTATAGTGCGAGCAATTATAAAATTTATCATTAGCTCCCAAAGTTTATTTTATAACAGAAATTGAATTTAATATCTCCATGGACATATATTATTTCTTTTTCTTGTTTTCGCATTTATTGAAAATGCACGTTTAATTTCAGCGAAAAATTTGAAAAATTTTTACAACTTTTAAAAATGATCGCAAATTTGGAAGAATTTTTTCGCCATCTGTAAAATATAAACTGATTTACATCTATATGTTATCGAAGCACAATTTTGAACAATCAAAATTTCGATCTTTAGATAGATCAACTTCATATAAAGATTTCCTTTCATGAATCATTTGTAAAAATTCATATCTGACATAATTTTCAATAATTTTACATTTTCAATAATTTTAAATGCGAAAACAGAAAAAAAGTAATATATCCATTAAGATATTAAATTCAATTTGCGTTATAAAATACGCTTTGAGAATTAATATTATAATAAATGCTCATACTATAACAGTGACATGTAAATTTCTAACTCTTATGATTACAAAAATCACTACCTGAGCGAAAAAGCAGTTATCCATTACATTTACACGATGATGAAGAAGAGATGCTAAAATAATATTAACATAATATTACTACATCAATCGATGGTTAATATATAAGAGTTTTTATCTTTATTTTTAATTTACGCTGGCTGTTAAAATGCGTTTCAACAATAATCTTAAAAAAAATCTTTTCTCTTTTTTTTAATTTGTTCTTACTGAAGAGAGCCCAGACCGAAGCATTTAATATTTAGAATTTAAGAATTTCTTGAAATTTTTTTATTACTTTTTGTTCTAGTCTTAAGAACTTTCGAGATTTGTATTATAATTTAAATATATGCACGCACATCTGCAATTTGCTCCTTTAATCTTTTTTGTATCATTTTTTAATATAATTTTTTTTATTTAGTTATAAACTTTGTTTATCCAAATTTATTTATTACTATTAATTAATTTATTATATTAATATATTACTATTAATTATTACTATTAATTATTCAGGGTGTCCCAGATTAATTGGGACAAAACTCGTGTGCAAATAAAGCGAAGCAAACCGAGTCGAAAAATATTTTATTATTTTTTTGTATAACGCTTAATAAAAGAATTATTATTGAGTAAAATCTGGCCAATCATCGCTGATCTTTAGCCGGGCGTACATTGGTGAGCCGCGCGCCAAGTAGTGTGCGTGAGCGCTCAGCGGCACCGTCGTGCGCCCGGCTCATCAACGTGCGCCCGGCTAAAGATCGATGATGATTGACCAGACTTTACTCAATAATAATTATTTTATTAAGCGTTATACAAAAAAAAATGATAAAGAACTTTTCGACTCAGTTTGGTCCGCTCTATCTGTACACGAATTTTGTCCCCATTAATCAGACACCTTGTATATTCCATAAAAGCTGATTAATTATTGAATCTAACATGTCAATAATAATGCGTAATAAATAATAAAAGTTATAATTCCCGTTTTTTATTTAAAACATAATTATTATATAATTATATAAAAAATATTATTGTTAAATTTTATTTTTTTATTTTATTATTAAATTATTTCCCTAATATAAAAAAATAAAAGTTAAATTTTATTTATTTTCTTGTATATAATATAAATATTTTTATTTTAAATATATATATATTATACTATTTATTTTATTATATTGCGTAGAAATGCATATATTGCAAGCGAATAGAAAAATTTGACAGCTGAACATTTACGAGCGACGAGCGTTTTCGTGATTGCTCAGTACTGTTATTGCCTCCACACACGAACTTAGGCTACACATACATGCGATAGAAGCTATGTAGCTACGTAGCTACATCTGTGTTAGGTAATTAAGTATTATGATGTTACATGTTACTTACAAGTTACCCACATGTCAGCATTTTTATGCAGCGTCTCACGTAGCAAATCGATGAACTATGAGGCGTGAAAAATGACATTTTGATAGTCTAAATTATTCTTGCGTGCCATGTTATAATTATTCGCTCTATGCTAATACTGTGTAACGTACTAAAACCTATAAAATTATTCGAAAACTAAGCTTAGCGAAGAAAGTATTATGTAGAAGGAACATTTTCCACTTCCTTGGACAGTTGACAAGCCACACGTTTTCCCATATGACTAGACTTACTTATTTTGACATTTTACAGCAATATGAATTTCGTATATTATGTGCACAATAATGTCATGTGTACAATGTGTATGTGCACAATAATGTCATGTGTACAAACGTACGTTATTATTTTTAATTTTTATATGTGTACAATAATGCTTGTAGGCAATCGCTCTGTAGGCAATCGGGAATGTCGGCAATTGAAGCTATCGGCAAAACGTTGTGGGCAAACGAAACTGTAGGCAATCGGGAATATAGGCAAACGAAGCCTCCCCGTTTTAAATAGTCATAGCAATACATATTTTAAAAAGTCATTGTAATACATGTAGATTGGACCAAACTGAGTCGAAAAGTCCTATACCATTTTGCAAAATTCGCAATAGTTTTTGTGTTATTAATTAAAATATGTGAGCTAATGAGCGCGTTGGAAAGCGATAAGCCGGTATCGGCAGGCATGTACGACAGATTACTTGTGTATGTTTCTTAGCAACGAAGCTATCTAAGCAAGAGGTGACAGCGTGACTCCACCTCTTAGATGATGCTTTTGTTACTAAGAGACGTACACAAGTAATCCGTCGAACATGCCTGCCGATACTGGCCTATCGTTTTCCAACGCGCTCATTAGCTCACATATTTTAATTAATAACGCAAAAACTTTTGCAAATTTTGCAAAATGGTATAGGACTTTTCGACTCAGTTCGACCCAATTTACCTTCATACGTCAGGTGTCAAAAACGGACACCCTGTGTATATATATATATATATATATATATATATATATATATATATATATATATATATATATATATTATATAAACGGATTTATGCAGATTAATATAAAATTCGTGTGCACATAAAAAAATATTAATCTCGTTTTTCAACGCACATATGTGTAATATGAAAAAAAATGGATAAACAACGATTATACATTACATATGTAGATAATATTACACAATTTAATAATATCGCGTTAAATTTATTTTTAAAATTTATAAATTAAGTAGTATAGTGTACTAATAAATATGAAAATACAATTACAAATACAATGATAAAAATATAAATATAAATACAAATATAAATATAAATATAAATACGATGATAAAAACATAAATATAAATATAAATACAATGATCGGTGCTTATTCTATGCAATAATAACAAGAAATATTAACAATAGCGTTCTTTTTTATTCAATTTTTTAACAATAATCAACTTCATTATTTGTAATTATGCATATTTGAAGAATAAAATATTGAAAAAATGGCTATATAGATGAACTATAAGCTAAAATTTTTACAAAATTTTGTATCGTAGAATAATTTTTGTATAGCTTGCATTTAATTTTTTCTCGATTCGGATTACTTTTTTTTAAATTAGTTTGAATTGAACATTTTTTGCGGGTAGTCAATTAGAGTTTATTTGTAAAGCATTTAAGGCTGCTTTAGATCTTTGAGATCAGTTAATAATTCTTGAAAGTTTTCCACTTTTTTTGTTAATCGATTAATTAGTCGATTTATTGTATTTAATTTTTTCTTTGATTCCTGATAATAATTTTTCTCTATATTATAACTTGCATCAGAAGTAAAATCTTCACGGTGAATCTCCAATAAAACATGAATTGAAAAATTTTTTTGAGTTTGTTAATGGTTCAACACTTTTTCTACAAATAAAAATATATAATAGATTAACTATAAAAATATTAAATATTTACGGATTTTTACATTGTATAATATTTTATAACAACAAATAATTCAACAAAAAACATTTTCTTTTTTAAAGTAATCTCTTCAATGTGCAAAATTTTTTTCTATCGTTCTTCAAAAATTGCTTTTCTGATTCAATAGGTATTATTGCTTCTTGAACATATTTGTCACTAAATATCAAATAAAAATATTTTGTTTTATTAATAAAGATTGAATTCAAAATAATTCATGTACTTATATTTTAGTGTACCTGTCCAAATTAAGTGAATTTTCAAGCGAAATTGTTTGTTCGCTATTTGTAATATTTTCTTTAAATATTGTATATATGTCATTTGCTATTTTATTTTCTTCGTTTTGATTAGCTTTTATATTGGTTTGTAATATTTTATTATTTTCTTTTTCAATAAAACTTAATATCTTAATTTATATCTAAAAAAAGATAAATAATTGTTATAAAAAATACATTGCAAATAATTGCATTTTTTTTAAAACAATTATTTTCTGTACACATTTGATTCGTCTTATTATTCTGTACATAAATATTACGATATAATTATCGAAAACTAAATAATTTTCGAGATATTTTATATTTTATACTAAAATATGTCAGATTGAGATATAAAATAACTTAAAAAATACTTAATAAAAAAATACTTTATTATAGTGTTTTAAAAAGTTCTCGAGATAAGCTATAAGAATATGCAATAAAAAATGGATGTTTCTATTTAAAAATTTTAAGTTGACCTTGATCTGACTTTGACAATGCCATCTATAGTCAAATTAATATTTTTTTAATTAAATCAGTCATTCATTAAATCAGTCATTAAATGCGTCTTTTTAAGCCTTACAACTTTTGTCTGAAATATTTTTCTCTAAAAGACAACGTTTACGAGATATTTGAATGTATCCAAACTTTTGACACACCCTATATGTGATGTACATTTATGGGCTCATACATACATTATAACATTTGACAGTTGACAGTTGACAGCACTCTCGCTCTTTTCTTCTTCAATTCTCCCCACCACGCAGCCGATTAGAAAGAGAAAAAGATCCGACCGCTATCGCTCTTCCTTTCTAATGTTTAAGACTGTGTTTCTACAGGCACGCGTAATCTATTTCTATAAGTCTATGGCAAATACGCCTTGAGAGATAATTTTGTGTATGTGCGTGCAAGGTGGGCCGGAATGATTATATCCAGATCGGACGTGGCTATTTAAAAAACCAAAGAAGAAGAAAAAGCGTGCAAGATGCGCAAGATAATAATGTAAGATTATAAGCGAATATCGCGGAATAATAAAACGAAGAGACGAAAATTGATGAGCATCTCGGAATCGTGTAACAAGGAAGACAAGTGATAAAATGAGAAGAAATCATTAACGCGCAATAGTGCACGAAAGACAAGTAATTTTTTTTAATTGATTATATTGAGTTATATTACATCAGTAAAACTGATTTTTAGGTTAACTAACTTACTAAATAGCTAAGCAGTGAATTTATATTAATGGAAACGTGAGTGTTTGTTTATATTTTATCTATAAATATAATTAATGTGTAATTAATATTATTAGATCACTTACAAATGGCTAGGTAATGAGTTGCATGCTTATGTTGTTATATTAAAACAAATTCTATCAAAGATATAACATTTACAGTTAAATTAAAAGCATCAGAGTTAGAGTCTCAAACTGAAATGTTAAGCGTTATTTAAAGGAAAGAAATAAGGTAATAATTTTATTTATAAATTATATAGAAAAAGTTATTCTTATTTAAAAGTTTATTTTTTTGGACTAAATACTTTAAGGAGAAGATAATCTATTTAATTTTTTTTGATATAATAGTTGAACTTATATTTTTAAAGCAATGAGAAACATGAACATGGAAATTAATGGTCTATTCGGATGAAACTGCCTTTTGCAATATAATGTTATTGGAGAGCATTGGAATATCTGTCATCGATAAAAAGAAGTTCAAATTTGAATCCAAATGGAAGAAGAATTGGATAGTGATGCTGACTGACAGTTTTTATTAGAATATAAAAGTTTAATAATTTGGCAGTTGCGGTAATTAAAATAGAAGCCTACGATGCAGCTTTAGAAAATGTTTCGAGATGTCAATTACAAAATGTTAAGGCACTATTTAAGAAAGATATTGCAAAACTTCTAATTTTCTTTTTATTTGCTATATTTAATTATATATATAATATTCTTTTAAAATAAGTTTTATATATTAATTTATATTTTACATATGGAAAATTTAAATATATGTGTATTATATTAAATATTGTGCAGATTGTGTAAGAACAATATTAAGACATAAACCTATATAAAATGTTAGATGTAGTTGAAACTAGAAATCCATCAAAGGATATAAAAGCAGATAATAAAAGTAATCAATTAAATTAAAAGTTTAAATGTTTTTTTTTCTGTTTTTAACAATTTTATGCTTTAAGATCATTAATTTTATGGTAAATATTTTTATTTCTGGATTTGAATTTTGAATTCAATGAAGAGAAAGAGAGAGAAAGAAAGATTGTATAAACTTTCACAGATCCTCCTTTATATATCAATATTGTTTCTATGATATGCACAATAAACACACATATTTGAATTTTTCATATGCAAAATACAAATCAAGAATATATATAACTCATTTTAAAAATTATTAAATATAACAAAAGAAAAGAAGATTAAGATCTTTGCAACACCTTTCGTAGGAAGTATTTTAACATTTTGTTGACATCTCAAAATATGTTTTACATTATTTAAGCTGCATCGTAGGATTCTGTTTTAATCAATAGAGTTGCTAAATTAATATAACCTTTTATACGATCTTCTAATCTAACAAAACCTGTAATTCGGTATTATTCATCGACTCTTTTTTCTCATTTTGATTCAAATTTGAATTCTTTTGTCAATGATATTTGTCGACAGATATTTCAATGCCCTCCGATAACATTATATTGCAAAAGGATCTATATGAATAAATTATTAATTTCCATGAATAAACCATTAATTTTACACTTCTTATTGCATTAAAAAGATAAGTTCAACTATCATGTCAAAAAAGTTAAATAAGTTGAATAAGTTAAATAAGTCTTGTCTTTAAAATATATAGTTCAAAAAAATAACTTTTATTATATCATTTATAAACAAAATTATTACCTTATTTCTCTTCTTTGACTAATGTTTAACATTTCTATTTTAAGCTCTAATTCAAATGCTTTTAATTTAACTGTATATATGTAATAATTTTGATAAAATTCTCATAAAATTTATTTTGTTATAATAACATGAACATGCAATTCGTTGTTTAACCATTTGTAAGTGACTTAAAAATATTAATTATGCATTAATTACATTCATATATAAAATATAAATAAACGTTCACATTTTCAGAATCAAAAGTTACGAGTAATTACAAATACACAAAACATTTGTAGACACTATAAACATGCTTCAATATAATTTTATTATTTATTTTATATGAAGTCAATTAATAAAAATGTGTATTCAATGTGATTTTGATATTTTTGATAGAATTTCAAGAAGACTTATTTTGCTATATTAATATAAACTCATTGCTTATTAATTTTTAAATTAATCTATAATATATTGATTATGCATTAATTACATTTATATATAAAAATTAAATATACATAAATATATTTAGTTTATCGTTATCGAAGAAAGGAGGAGTCTAAATCTTCCTTCAATACTTTCATAATTATTTTCATATTATTTTTCTGCAATGTATTTATCATAAATATCTTAATTGATAATGTACTGATTCACTCAAGTGTAAGCATTCACTCAGTTTCGCTAATGTAATCTAACTTAACTCAATATGACTTCGAGTAGGAGAAATCACTTCTCTACCTGCAATTATTCCATGATAAACTTAATAATCTTAATCAATTTGTCCCTTTGGTCTTCTTGTGTTGCGATATATAAGCAAATTTAATAAATTTATAAATGCATAAAATATTTAATTTTTTCTGTTTATGTCTCCTCTTATAAAAGATTTTAGAAAGAAAGATTTATGTATATTGTGTATATGTATGCGTTTATTTAATAGAATGAACTTGTTTCATATTCATATTAAATATATAAATATGAAACAAGTCCATCTAATTTGTAATAAAAAGAATTTTCTTTCTATTGCTTTCTATATTTTGATATTTATTTATTTACGCAATTTATTTTATTATTATTGATATTGATATTATTATTGATATTACAGTTTGTAAACAGTTTAACTTCTTTATTACAATTATATCTATAAGATATCTATACAGTTTAACTTCTATTAAATATATATCTATAAAAATGAAATTATATCTTATTAAAATTATAAATATTGTTTTAAAACCTGTTAAGTGATTGACGATAAGAGATTGAGCATAAAAATACATTGTGATTATGTGAAATGTTATATATATATATATATATATATATATATATATATATATATATATAATGTATATGTATATGTGTGTGTGTGTGTGCGTGTGCGTGTGCGTGTGTGTGTGTGTGTGTGTGTGTGTATACATATATATATATATATATATATATATATATAAGCCTTGTAAATATATATACTGTTTATATAACTCCTTTTAAAAATATTCCTTTCTATTGAATCAATCTTTAAAAAAATCACATCCATGTATAATACATTATATATTTTCCTACATTATTATATTTTCCTATAAAAATAAAATTTTGATATCCCACCATAAAAATCTTTCAAATTACAAATTCTCGCAAACTGAATTACTTTTAAATACTTGGCTAGTTAATTATTGATTTCACTTTTTTTAAGGGAAAATGTTTTTATCGCTTATTTTTTAAAGATATATATTTTTTCAACTTTTTGCTGCATACAAGGGATATTTTTTTATATACTTGGCGTACTTCTTTTACCTTTTTAAGATATTTTTTAGTGAGATACATATGTATTATAAGATATAATTAAAAGTGATATAAACATGTACAAAAATTTATATTTTAAAATCGCATATCTTAGGAATCAAAAAAGACGGCCGACAAAATTCAAAGCATTTATTACTTAGAAATATGCCTTTTGTACTTTTTATCAAAAGGATAATGTTTCGTGCTGTATAAAGTTTTGTCAATTTTTATCATATAAATATTTGTTGCCTCTTTCCAAAAAAATTAAATTTATTGAATATTTTTTACTCATATATTTCTAAAATTTACTTCATTTTTTTATTTATCTCCTAATTTTCTCCTAATTTTATTTCTATTTCAGATAACACATGATGTCTCAAAAAATCAATACCAAAAAAGATAATATTAATGTAATAGAAAGGATGGAAAGGAAATGTTCAAAAGAGCTTATGTCCTCTTCTAGTCTTTCCGCTGTGTCGCAGTTATCTAATAGCAGTGAGGAAACATTGGATATGACCTTTGTATATAAACCCCATAGATCTGATAATTTAGAAAAGTGAGTACAAATTATATTCATATACAATAATATATTCATACACACGTGTGCAAGCAAGCATATACATCCGTATGCATAATATTATATGTATACTCAAGGACAGGAATAGTGTCCTTCGGTGATTTAATATACATATATATGTGACAATCGAAAGTATCACGCATACGCACGAAACGCGCACGTGAACGATCACTTGAAATACGGAGATCAAATAACGAAGATGAAAGTAATGGGATGAAAGAATGGCTGATTAGGCTTCATAAAGAATTTGTCTATATACCACTTGATGTTCGAAATATTCAAGGAACTTGAATAAAGTTATAATAGTAAATTGGTTTTTTTTAGTAAAAGAAAGGATTTTATAAATGGGATGGTAGAAAAGGCAATAGGTGGAATATTCAAAGTAATTAACGGTTAAATATTTAGTAATGTGGATATAAGCGAACCAGATAAATCGTTGTGAAAGAAAATGATTTAAGTCTCGAAAGGCGTGTCCACATGTGTATTTGGAAAATGAGATAATATTTGATAATATTTCAAAGGTTCGAACTTATAACCGCATGTTGTGTCTTGAGTCTTGAAATTAAAGAGATGATACAGCAAGTTAAATCTTCTTTAAATCTCTTGTACCATGGGGGGATAGAGGTACATCTATTTTTTTTAAATATCTAACGTCTTTCATAAAGCTTTCAGTCAATAAGATTTCTGTCACATTTTCTTTAACGGTTTCTTTGAATTTAGAATAAAGATGTGTATAGTGACATTTACTTATAAGGAAGAGGTGCAGGAATGGGGCAGGGACTCTTTGGCCAATGAATCAGCGTTATCGTTGCCAGGAATATCATGCTGACTGGGAACCCATATAAGTTTGACAAAAAGATCGAGCTGAGAAATAGTAATTTTTTAATACGAAGAATAGTATGATGAAAATTGTCAGCGGATTATAAAGTAGAGAGAACACTTAAAGAATCCGAAACATAACAGATTTGAGTAATTTCTTATAAGAAATAATTTTTAATGCTTCTTCAATAGCTAAAATTTCAGCTTCAAAAATAGTAGAGTGATTATTAATTCTTCTCTTAAAAGAAAGATTGATCTCTGGAGAAAAGATTGCAAAGCCAACTCTTTCCTAAAAATCAACACAGGCTTTAGAGCCGTCAGTATTAAAAGTAACTTCTGCATTTAAATTTTGCAATAAAGAACTAAAAGCATCAAATAAATTATTGTTTCCATTATCTCTGATGCGGAAACCTGAATCAATATCTATTAGAGGTTTGAAATGTCTAATGGAATAAAGGAAATCCAAATAAACAAGAATATTAAATTGTTCAATTTGATTGAAGGTTTGTGAATATATCAGGTGTGTGTCTATCAAGGCAGCTGAAAGTGATCTCTCATTGTCTTGTAAATGATAGATTTGAGACAATGTTGAGTAGAGAGGATAAGACAAACAAGCTAAAATTTTGCAAATAAATTTTTTTATTAAAAATTGTCATCTGGTTTTGAGAGGTTGTTCCATTTGCATTCATTTACATCTAGCAAAACGTTAGTAGGGGTAGTGCACATCATGCTGGAAATTGCTCTGAGTGAAGCAGATTGTAATCTGCTTACTTTCAAATATAATGATTCCACAACAGGATGAAAAAGTTGGTATCCCCAATCTAAAATAAATCTAATAAAGCCTTTATAAATAACTTATAGTATAGAGGGATGTGCACCATCTAATTCCAGAAATGGCTTTAAGTATGTTGATTCTTGATACAATCTTATTATTCAAATTGGTAACATGTGCTTTTCAATTGAGCTCCGGATCCAGGTAAATTTCCAAAAAATAAAGAGTCCATGAAAAAAATATTTGTTCATTGCGTATAAGAGAAAAATAACTATGTCTCAAAAATAATCGCAGATTTCTGAATTTCAATGTAGAGAAGATGGTGTATGCTGATTTAGATGGTGAGATTGATAGTCCAAGGGAGTCCAAAAAGAGTTGAAGTCTAGATTAAGTTTAGTGCAAGATTAAGTTGATCTCTGATGTGTTCCAAGTTACTGTGGGTGCAATATATCGCAATGTCATCCGCATACATAAGAATCTTAACAGAAATAGAAAGACTTGATTTGATTAAAGATAAATAAAAGTTAAATAGAATCAAATTTAAAATAGAACTCTGAGGGAGGCCAGGAGTTATTTGGATCTTCGCTGTGCAATACTGCAAATCCAGTTAGGTTTCTATGAGTAATAGTAGCCTTAATGAAGGCATTTTGTCAGAAATTCCATATTTGATTAGTTGAATAAATAGAACTCTGGAATAACATTATTAAAAGCTTCTATTAGATCAAGAAATACAATTCCAGTAAATTTACGTTAGGAATTAGCTTTTCCAATATCCGTAGTAAAGATAGCAATATTATCAATGCATAAAAGATCTCGTCTAAAGCCTAATTGAAAATTGGGTAAAATATTATTATTCTCAGTCCACTATTCAAGGCGTTTGTAGATTAATTTCTCAAAGATTTTGTGGAGATTATTGGACAGAACAATAGATCTCATAGCTCCCTTTTTCCAGGTTTTGGAATAAAAATGATAAAGTAATCATTCCAAATTTTAATTTACTCTTGTAAAACATTAAATTAAAAATCTTCAGAATAATAGAATGTAATCCCACAGGAAATTTTTTAATAATTTTGTTGCTAATAAAATCTGGGCCTGGTGTAGATCTTGAGAGAAGTGATGGTATCTTCATATTCCTCAGAAAGAAGGCAGCATGAAAATCGAATCCAAATTATCACCGTTAAAAGAAAGGGCTTGAAGGCTTTTAACATCTAAAAATATATTTGAGGCGAGCTAAGTAGAGCTAATTTTTCAAAGGCATTAAAGAAACTATTATCTGGGATCATAATTCGATTAGAAATATCTTGTTTATGATTGGAAAAAGCGCGAACGTATTTCCATATTTTGGAGATAGGCGTATTAATATTAAGGTAGGAGCAAAATTCTCTAAATTTTTCCTTTTTCTTCTTAGAGAAAGATTTGGAAGCTAGTTTGCTAGCCTTAATATAATTGTTAAGATTGTCAGAAGTGGGATTTGCCTTAAACCTTTTAAAATAAAGATTTTTATTATGAATGAGATCATAGCATTTATCATCCTATCATGGTGAAGGAGCTTTTTTTCGAATGATGTTCGCATAATGTTTAACAGCTCCAGCACTGCACAAAGCCTGATGAATGACATTGATGAGGGGTTGTTGTATGTAGTAACAAGGTTATCGATATCAAGAATTTTTCAGATGGTTTAATGTATTCCTCTTGAAAGGATTCTCAGCAGATTCTTGATATAAAAAAAGATAATGTTGTTAACCTTAGTGATAATAGAAAAAAGATCGTTGCCGTGATTGAAAGATTTGCCAATCGCATCTATTAGCCAATAATGGTGAAATAATGATAACATCCAACGCTAAGGCAGAAGATAAATCCATCGAGGACCATGTGTTGTTGCCATTATTGAGACAGAAAAGATTTTGATTTATGATCGCTGTTTCTAATTTCCTTCTCTTAGCATCAGGCCGTTAAACTTGATGTTTTTCCAATAAAATTTTCACATATAATTACAGATTCTAATGAAGAACAAAAAAGCAAAATCTTGTGCCATATATGAAGTTCAATAAGCATTGTTGCTACCACAAGGAGGACTGTATACAGAGCAAATGTAAATATGCTCGTTTGTCTCAATTCAAATCTTATCCATAAGAAGATCATTCGATATCGTTCACAATACATAAAAGTTCTATTATTATAATAAATAGATGTAAATCTATATTTCTTATCAATAAGAAGAGACTTTTCCTTCTCTATTACTATTAAGAGTAAAAAGTTCGTAATTTGCAAAAGAAAGATGAAGATTATTAATTAATCTAGTTTTGCAAAGAGCAACAATATTAATTTTATATTTCTCTAAAATATAAAGAAAATTAGGAATTTTTTTTTAATAAGGAAGGACAATTCTATTGTAAAATATTGAAAGTATTGTTAATATAATTAAAATTAAAAAAAAAATAAAAGAGTTAGATGCATAAATCATTATTAAGAAGGGCATGCCCTATTTCACACAAAACATCACGATGTACAAGTTTTAGGGAAGAAAATTTATTTTGGCATTCAGTGATTCAGTGATTCAGTGATTCATGAGTTGAAAAACTCTGCATGCGATTGTAAAGAAAATGGAGAATTAGTAGGAGTAAAAAGGAAGAAGAGGTGGATAAGAATGGTCTATTTTCTTTAGTAATAGAAGAAGAATTGAAAATGAGTTTAGAAGTTTTGTTTTGAGTTGATTGAGATAAATAAGAAGTTTTTGTATTTGATATTGTTTTAGATTTAAAAATAAAATTAGAGAAAGGAAGATATCACAGAAAAAGAAAAAGGAGGAGAAGATGAAGAAAAGATAAAAGAAGAACTTTTTGTAAAAGAAAGAGAAGGAAAAATCTTTGAAGAATTGATTGAGAAATAGAGAAATTATTGTTTATTTTAGAATTATTTGAAAATTGAAGAAGAAATTTAACTGTATGAGGACAGAGAAGAAGGAAGGAAATCATGCAAAGAAAGAAGCGGGATATCCAAGGGAGGGCATCTAACCTTCTGGATTAGACAAATTTAGATCCTCTCTTGTCCAAAAGGGCTTCAGCCTCAATTTATGAAATATTACAATATGATTTTTAAAATTTTCTTTTGCTTGATGAAAAAAGGATAGGAAGTAGAAGAGGCTTCATGTTCTAAGTCCAATAATTTGTTTCTGTTACTGCAACTGGGTTTATCAATAATGCATTTTTCAGCATCATGAGTTTATAAATTTTTTCCACATCTAACACAAACAGAATTAGAATCAGGAGAACGATAGATTCTTGAAACGTAACTAAAGTGTTTATATTTTTGGTAGTGTTTACCTAACCTTTTGAATGGTTCAAGTACCAAGCGTTTGCCTATGTAAATGATAAAACTTGTAGGGCAAAAAGAGGATCTAAAACGAACAATATATAAGTTAGAGTAGTAGAGTAACCAATACATTTAATGGTGAAAGAGTTATCATATAATTTACTGCAAACGTTTTTTTTTTAAACGAATTATCTCAAAAGAAGAAATCTATAAAGAATTTCATTCAAGGGGAGGGTGAATATGAGTTAATTAAAGCTCTTCCGCAGAGTAATTATCATCAATGCCTTTAATAATAAATTGATTAATAACTTTATAATTAGGAACATAAGCGATTCACCTGAAAAAATCCGATTAATGTTATTATTAAGTAAATCACAAAACTTGTTTGCAGAAATATCAGAACTATCAGAAGAAAAACGGAAAATTTATTCTTGTCCGAAGGTTTAAGATCAAACGCGGATTTGAACAACTCGATATAATTGGAAATACGTTTATCAAAGACAATAATACGTTTCGGGTTCAGATTTTTTAAAATTATTACCACTTTTTTATGTCCCAGATAATCAGAGGCTGATGAGTCCTGTACCTGATGATTGGGAAGAAAAGATGAAGAAGATAAATTCTCAATGTGGACAATAAAAAGAGGTTTAGAATCAATTGCATATTTGCTAAGAAGGTGAGAATCAGGTGTCGCAAATCCTGTTTTCTTGATAATATGAGGTTCAGAAAAAGCAATAGGAGTTGTTCTCTTTTTTGCTGTAGCTTTTTTGATGTTGCGAGCTTTATCCGTGTTGACAGTCTTCAGAAATAATGGGATAGCGTGTATATTGTCAGAGGCTTCTGAAGTTATGGAAATAATGTCAGGAGATGTATCCATGGGAAGCTCCGAAAGAGATAAGTTCTTGGGTGTTGTAACACTTTGGCTTGAATTCATCGTGCAGTAATAAAGATATAATTGTTTTGTTTATGCAGTAATGGCCGACAGTCAGAAAAAGGAACAAGGATACGCACTAATAGTGAAAAAAAAATAAAAGTCAATAAGGAGGGAAGAGCCTTCAAATATTGTATTAATGTTCATGCACAATAATATAAAGAAAAGACAATTTTTATTCATTATAGAACACTATTATTATTTATAATTATGCAAAAACTCAAAAATAAACTCAAATTATATTTCGGCATAATCTAACCATAATCAAAACAAAAGATGTTCGATGTTGTATCGCAAATCATATAATAATTGAGAGAGAAAGCAATGCAAGATATAACTAATAATATTCTATATATGTCTCACTCATTTCAATTGAATACAGGGAATGCAAATAAGACAGTTATAGGACACACGCTGGCTGGACACCGCTTTCGGTTATCATATATCTAAGTACCGAAAGACACCATTTCTGTCCTTGAGTGCATACTTACATATACAAATTGATCCACATAAAGTTATAAATTGTTTCTTGAGAAGTTATTCAAAATAGTGATAAAAATTTCTTTTTTTATTTGAAATTTTACAGTAAACACCATTATATTAATATTATAGTACAATAAACTGAATATTAGAGATAATATTGCATAAGTATTTCCGGTAAGTTATTGGTTAGTTATGCAATTTCAGACTCATAAATATAATATCTAATATAATACACATTTATATAATGTTATATCATACAGCCCTAACGGTTAAATCAAACGATAATCAAACAAATAATAAACTAAATTATATTTAATTTACGAAATTTCAGATTCAATTTTTATATTAATTAAACTACGATTTTTTGTCTGAAATAAGCACTATCCACCTTTTAATAGTAACAAATAATAGACATATCGTCTATTTGCTACACTTATTACCACATTATTGTAATAAACAATATTTTATTATTTTATTATTATAATAAACAATGTCTATTGAGACATTGAGTCCATTAAGGGATTTTTTTTATATTACATGTATAGAGTGCCGTCCACTGGATCTTTCAGAAGGACAGAAAAATACATGTTTTTATTTATTTATTTTTTTTTTTAATAGAACAATTTTGTTGCGTTTTTGGATAATTTATCTAAAAATAAATAACATGTGTGCGTGTTGCGTAGATGCGCACGCGTGCGTATACGCGCGCGCGCGCGCGTGTGTGTGTGAGTGTGCGTGCGTGCGAATGTGTGTGTGCGTGTGTGTGTGTGTGTGTGTGTGAACGCGCGCTTATGTATCAAACGTCCTTCTATTATAATATTATACATAGTTCAAAATATTACAAAATTATTACAGCATCTTTTGTTGTAGCAGTTCAATGGATACACTTAAAGATATTAATCAGAATACTTTATTTAATTAAATGTTATATTAGCAAATGTTAAAAAATAGTATTTATTAATAATAAATTTTATCAATTTTTTAAATTTTATTGTACATAATTCTTAAACAATTAGAGGAACACTTAATTTAAAAAAAAAAATTGACAAAATTCAGGCAGCTCTAATTTTGTTAAAAACAAATAAAATTTAAAAAAAGTTTCGGTAAATATGCATAAAAGATTACAACCCACCGATGACTTTGACATGTCAAAGATATGATCTTGAGTAACTTTCCTTACAATAATTGGGGGTTTCTTATAGTTTCTGAGATATCCAATTTTAAATTTTCACAGTTTTAATGTATTTTCTGTTATAAAGTAAGGAAAAATAAAAAATTGCTTACGTTGTATTTGTGTAAAGCAGACGTGGAAAAAGTGTTTGTTTATATTTCCGGGGATGAAGCTCCTTGGATTTTTCCACTTTCTATGCGAAGCGAGGTTCCACGCAAACCTATGTGTCTAATTTTTTGATAGTGGAATTACCCCACAGGAGGGGCGGAAAATACTGTTTCATGCATATACTTTTTAATGCGTAAATATAAAGTGGAAAGTTATAAACTCATGCGGAATCTTACTTAACATTAAAAAATATATGCGTAGAAACAGTATGTTTCGCCTCCCACCCCTTTCTCCCGGGAGTGCCATTTCCGAAAAATATAATCTAATCCAAACCTATTTCTGATTTAAAACTAAAATATGGTTTGGTTTAGATAATACCTTTCGAAAGTGAAATCCATCTTAGGGGCGAAACCCACTGCACGCAAATACTTTACAAAGCAAAACAAAGTCCGTCCCACAATTGTTGTGATAATGGGAAAGTATATGCGTAGACGCAGTGAGTTCCGCCCCCCCCCCCTATTGGGGAGGGAGCTCCATTATTAAATAATTAGACACATAGGTTTGCGTTGAACCTCGCTTTGCGTAGAAAGTAAAAACCCCAAAGAGCTTCGTCTCGGAAATGTAAACAAACACTTTTTCCATGTGAACTACGCAAATACAACGTAAACAAACTTTATTTTTCCTTATTTTATAATAGAAGATACATTAAAATTGTGAAACTTAAACAATCTCACTACTAACTTTAAATATCTCAAAAACTGTAAGAGACCCTTGATTAAGTTAAGGAAAAGTTACTCAGAGTCATATCCTTGACAACATATGTCAAGGTCAAAGTCATCGGTGAGATGTAACCTTTTATGCATATTTACCAAAGTTTCAAAGCCTAAAATCTCTATTTTCGAAAAGTCATTATTTTTTTAAATTTTTGAATTTGGTAATTTTTATATATAGAAAACTATGAGTTAAATAAAATAGTACATTTTCTTCTTTGTGGGCCTGTCACGCGCTTCGCAAAAAATATGCGAAAATTTTCGATTTTTTAATGTGAAGCTTAAAGTTTTCCCTACAAAATCATTTCTTTTTAATGCGATTTTTACGCACTCAATTATAATTGCGTCGACCGAACAGTATCACGACTCGCGCCCAAGAATTACGCCTACAATTTCTTTCGCGCGCCCGACTAACCACCGCACTCCATAACTTCACGGATTAAATAACTTTGACCATTGCTGAAGGAGGCAAATTAATAATTAGTTTTCAAATACAGTTTATTACGTGTCTCATCTTTCACAAATCTTGATCCCGATTGCGCTGTTCACGTATCGCATCGCACTGTTTGTCAAGGGGATCGCCCCATTGTGCACATTACAAATTGAACTCGACAATATTTTCTGATCGGACACAGATCCGATTGAATACAGATTCGTTCGAACATAGACCCTATCGGACAGGCACTTTAATGCGAAATGAGGTTTTAACATAGGTTTTACGCGAAGTGAGATTTCACATGGGTTTACAATTTTCCATGAAAAGCAGGTACAAGACAAACCTATGTGTCTAATTTTAATGGTAATGGAACTCCCCCGTAGGGAGAAGGCAGAACATACTGCCTCTACGCATATACTTTTCAATGCGAAATGAGGTTTCACATAGGTTTACAACTTTTCATGCGAAGTGAAGTTTCACATGGGTTTACAACTTTTCACGTGAGATTCAACTCATATCTATGTATTGATAAGTGCTGTCTTATATGAACTTTTTTTTATTCCCCGAAATTGGATTCACGCGCAATTTATTTCTCACGTAGGAAACAATTGGGCCTGTGTTCATTCGGCTCTGTGTCCGATCGGGAAATATTGTTGTGTCCAATCTGTAATGTGTGCAATCGGGACTCACTCTTGTGAAGCGTCCCATTACAATGTATTCTCCTTGATTTATGAATACCTTGTCATCTCTTCGTCAGATTTCTATTTCTATACAATACTTGGTGTCATCTGAGTCCTTATATCAAATAGAATAGAATAGAATAGCGTTTTTATTGCTCCCCCCCCAAGGGGGATTCAATATTACACAGTTCTCAAATACAAATACAATTACAATAATACTTTGACATTTATCTGTTTTATACAGCTCTCAATCCATCTCCTATTTCGTCCTTGCCTATAAGGTTTACATAGCTGATCCTCTTTGTCGTTTCGCGTGACTTCAGAGATTCTTCTGATTCTTTATTGTTTTCCTTGTTCGCCGACTGTTCTTGCAGCGACCTGTTCTGATGCTCGACCGATGCTGTATTTTATCTCGAGTGATGAGCGAGTTGTCGACGATCCTGAATCGACATCAGAGCGTGCCGATTGATCGTCGATCTTCAGGGCGAAAGTAAATCTTGATCTGATTGATCCGAGCTGAGCGTCGATTCAGCCGCGCATCGGATTCGTCGACGACTGACTTCGATGTCCGACTGAACGATGCCTGATCTCTTTGCCGATGATTCCGGATTCTGATCTCTGATTCTGATCTGAGATTTCTCCGGATTCTGATCCCGACGCTGATATGCGCGACCTGGACTCGATGCTTTGATTCGCGCTTGATCAAAGAGCGATTTGATGGATGTTGAAGTCGACGAGCGAAACTGCCTGATCTGATTGCCCGAGCCGGATTTGCAAGCGCGATTGTGATTCTAGCGCAAGCGAATGTGATTCCGGAGCGCCTGACCGCCGGATCCCGATCTGCGCGATCGGATTTTGATCTGGTCGGATGCCGATTGTCGGATGATTTTCGGATCCGCGAGCTGATCCGGATCTGATCCGACGCGGATCTGATCGTTCCTGAATGATCTCTGATCTTTGCCGGATTTAGCCGACGCGATTTTATTGTTCATCGACGGACGCTTTCGATACTTTATGAGATATCGGATGCCCTCGATTTGATCAGCATTATCTGATCTGACGAGTGATTCTCGACATTATGTTTGATTCGACTGTAATTTCTTGTCTTTATCTTTATTGATCCTTGACATCTTGTGCTTTGTTGAGGTTTCGACTTCTGAGCCAATTTCTGCTTTATCCGAGTTTTTATACTTCTTATGTCTTTGTCCGAACCTGTCATCTGCTTTCGATGAAACCATTACCTCCGACCTTCCTCTCTTTGACCATCTCTATTTCCTCTTCATTCTCATTCTGCACTCTCTCTGGCTTTCTCCTTCTATGCCTTCTACAGCTTTATCTTCCTTCTTGGTTCTACACCCCATGCAATTTCCCATGAGCACACTCAAGCCTACCCTCTCTCCGTCATCCAGACACGGAATCCTCTGAGCCCTTTATATCGAAATTACGATTTAATTTTGATTTGATTTCTTCAGATTTCTTTATATCTTTTGACACTATCATGATGTCGTTAACATAAATAAAGATACATGAAAATCCTTTTTGTTCCTTCAAACGGTATGCATTTGATCGGCATTTGTCGGTTCTGTTTCAATTTTTCGTAAAGATTTGTCTTTTTTTGTACCAAATTTTCCAGTCTGACGAAGTTTAATACAATGTCTTATTCGAATACTTTGTTCCCGATTTGCAATCCTTTTAATATGATATCAACTTTTCTTCTCAAGGTCACATAGCAAAGTCGGTCTTCCATCAATTCTAAATAAATTTAAGATTTCTTCTAAAAGTGGAGGCTGCATGAGTAATTGCTCATCAATTTCTCCATTTAAATAGGCTGTGGTTATATTTAAGTATTGAATGCGTATATCTTCTTGAGCTGCTAATGCCAACAAACGAATTCAATTTATTGCGCTATAAGAGTAAGGTTTCGTTGTAGTGAAATCTAAGACTGCGAAATTCTTTGCTACTAGCCTTTCTCCTCTCTACAGTTTTATCGGAGTTGTATTTGTTTCGGAACACAAATGGACTTGTGATAACTTCCTTGCCCTTTGGACGATTGATCAACTGCCATGTTTTGTGCTTGAGAATAAATTTTATTTCTAAATTTATGGTTTGTCACCAATCTTATGCATTGGACATAACATGTTTGAATGATATTTCGGTTTAGCCTGCAAATAATGGCTCTTCATTTTCTGTTTTTTTTTCGGATTAGTCAATATTAAAGTTGAGTCCGCCTTTTCAGTCCGGTGCGAATTATTCGAGGCTTACCAAGTCCTCTTCTTGATTGATGAATATAAATTTCCATCGGGATCTTGTTCACATTCGATGACGTTGTTATCTGATTTATTTTCCGGTTTATAAGCTTTTAGAAGAGTTAATTCAACCTCCACCATTCGCTTTCGGAAGACTCTGTTGTTTTTTCATTTCAATACAGATCTTCAGATACAAAATATTCAAGAATTGTCGTGATACATGTGGAAAACTTCATGAAAGTTACATTTCGTGACGATGTAATCTTCCTCTTTTTGATTAACCAGTTTCTGTAGTCTTTTGAAGATTCTGAATATCTCAGAAAAACTGTTAATTTATCGCGAGAGTCGAATTTTCCTTTGCCTAGTTCTGTCTAAACAGAATAGTTTGCATCTAAATTCCCAAAAGTGTGATATGTTTGGCTCGTTTTCGATCCATTCATAGAGTATCTCCCGTCTAGACTAGTGCTTGGGGTTCTGTTTCTAATATAGTTTGTAACTGAAACGGTCCAAAAAGATACTGGTAGCTCTGATTGCAACAAAAGGTATCTCACAATATCCAGTATTTTAATAAGTACACAAGTATTTAGTTTTATCAATACAAATCACAGATTTATTAAAAGAAAAAACTCTCGACTTAAACGTTGAAGAGTCAGAACTATTCTAATCGGGTCGCATAAAAATCACAACCAACCCGACGTCAAGGTAGCGAGAAATCGCTTCGTGCTAGTGACACGACTCGAATGGACCATTTGACGCTCAGTGCAAATAATATCTCGCTTCTATGTTCCACAACTCAAGATACATCAGTTCTGTTTTTTTATTCAACGGTGCCTTTCTGGCATCCATCTTGCTTCATCCGGATGGTATGGTATCAAAACTCTTTCTGCGATTTCGTGCTAGACAATGAAGGCATCAAATTTAAGATTCTTGTATTTTTTTCAGTTTTTAGATTGGAGATATTTGATTCATTGTCTCTCAGATTTTCAACCAAAACCTTATACTTCTTGAATGTGCTGAGCACTTCACTTTTGGTTTTCAAAAAAATACCTCATATTGTTTAGAACATTCGTTAATGGTAAAATATTTAGCCTGTCCATGCGATTTGACGCGCATAGAGCCACATACGACGGAGTGAACTATTTCCAATGGCCTCTCATGCATATGTCACAGTTTATTTTTTTCTTTGATGTCTTGAGTTCGATTGATCGCTTCTAAAAGATACCTTTTGTACAAGTATTCCAAACGTCGATGCCATGTTTCTAGAGATTCGACTTTTATGGAATTACATGCTGCTTCATAAGTACTATCGCTTCGATGACTCAATGTTTCGCGTACGTATATGGTATATAGTCTATTAATACAATCGCCAATTAATGGTCGACAGGAATGACAAACTCCGAATTGATATTGAAGACCTCGCGCGGTGACAATGTAAAATTGTGTTTTCAAGATTATCAATGCTGACAAATAAATTCTCAATTTCGATGTATAAGTGTATGTACGTACAAACATTGTATCGTTCATACGGGCGCGCATCACAAAGAGAAAGGATAGAAAAGAATCGAGAATCACGTGATCCTTGTTTCTTTAACATTTTAGCGTATTGTTTTACGGTCAAGATACGATCTGAAAATGCTTTTTGGCCTCTCAAACAAGGGCAAACAAGCGCTCACTTTTTGTAAATTTTATATTTGTTCATGCATATATGTGCATATATGTATCAATAATATGTAAAAAATATCTATATAATATGTAAAAATTATATATAAAAATATGATTAAAAATTGTATAATAATAATAATAACAATAATAACAGAAGTAATTGCAGAAGTAATAACGGTAGAATAATAGTGCATAGAGTAAACTAATATACGGTATATATAAAGCACGGGCACTTTTATTAGATTTGATAATTTATTGTTTTTTTATTTGTTGCTTTTTTATCGATATTTTATATATCGTCAGCACAATAGAGCGACACAAAGAGAACACAAAAGTTAATTTAGCCTAACATTATTTTTCAACAACTATAGATTTAAAGACCGATAAGTATATTATCTTGATTTCTTACATCGATACATCTGTTGCATAAATATTGGTTACATGGAAGCATTTACAAGAAATACGTGATGGCTCAGTGCAAGGATGTTCAGTTTAGCACGCAGTAGAGTCAAGTTCAATTCCACAGACGTCTCAAAAAAATTTTTTATTTATTTTGTTATATAAACGTTAAACATTTTGTGTGAGAATTACATTTAAAATAATTGTTAAAATTTTGAAAATGTATTGGCTATTTTGTAACTACATATACTATACATATATATAAAAAATTTATTTTATATATACATTAATATATCTTGTAATCCAATAATAACTTAGGGGGAAAAATTATTATTATCTTAAATTTATTACATATATTAATATTAATATATTTTCAAAATTTTAATAATTGTTCTAAATATAATTCTTAAAAAAATGTAATATTTATATAATAAAATATATTTAAAGTTTTGTTGAGACATCTATGAATTGTGTTGAACTTGACAGTCTTTTGCATGAAACTTGAATATCTTGCATATAGCTATTACATATATTATTTAGTTCATTTTGATCATGTGCTATCAGTAATGTACTTTGTAATACAAAGTAAAATTAGTTTTGTTTTTCTTTGTTTTTAAACTGTATTTGATTGATTTAAATGATACATAGAACTCATTATATCAAAGAAAGCATATATCAATGCGTTCATTAAAATCATAAATTTTTTTAAACAAAAACTCAGCAATATAATTTATAAAATGATAATCATGTGTACCATAACGGGGAATATTTGCTCTCATGTCCCTTGACAATCTTTCTATATTTTGCATATGGACACCTGAATCTACAAAATTGATTGAATGGTTCACTGTTCGATGTATATAATTCTCATTACTTTTAATTGAGCCAGGAGCAACATATTTCCGAATAATTGGCAATAGCATTTTGGCACTTCGATTAGGTACAGGCAAAATAAAAAGTTTTTTACTATTCCTCTCGATACCACCGAAAATCCATTGTTCTCGCACTATGCGTTCAGTATTATATTTTCTTTTGCCTATTTTTGCTTCATCTAGTTCGATGATTTTATTTGTTCCACCAATTGGCTCTTGTTTTAGTTAAAGCCACTGTTGAAGCAACTAGAATTGATTTAACAAAGAAACGTGCAATGTTATTTACGAATAATAAATTAATAAACTGAAAAGTATATTATTTACCTACCGACAAAAATTCGTCCAATCAACTACTGCACTATCATTTAACTCTAATTCATTTTTCAGAAATGTGTATCGTAGTGGCAGTAGCATTAAAAAGTACGCAACAAAACGGCAAATTTTTGTTAGCTCCATGTGCGTTCGTGCAAACCATGTTCCGTGAAATGTACTGAGTTTAAAATTGCACGTTACTCTTCGTCGCTTTCGACCTTTAATAGCTTTATTATAGCTTCTCGTGCAATGAAATAAATGATTTTCGGAACTGTTCACTAGTATTAACAAATTTTGACATCTTGGAAATGTTATTTCATTACGAATGACTTTCTTTTCACATAAAAAATTCCACAAAACATCAAAATTGTACGTCATATTAATAAATTCGTGTAAACGCGTATTGATAGTTCAAATTATCCAACCGTCTGCTATAAAATATCACAACAGACTTCGATCGATTATACATCGAATAACACAACATACTAACTATTCGATCGATTGATTTAAATGATACATAGAAGTCATTATATCAAAGAAAGCATATATCAATGCGTTCATTAAAATCATAAATTCTTTTAAACAAAAATTCAGCAACATAATTTGTAAAATGATAATCATGTGTACCATAACGGGGAATATTTGCTCTCATGTCCCTTGACAATCTTTCTATATTTTGCATATGGACACCTGTTATAGAATAATACAACATACTAACCATTCGATCGATGAAGATTTCTTTTCAAATGTATACAAGGTATCTGTCTTGAGTAACAATCAAAAGGTTTTAGTCGTCGCTCATTGTTTATTAAAAAGTTATTAAATAAAAGAATTTTCAACGTAGAAAGCGCGCGCGCGCGCAATCACACACACGGGGGGGAGGCGTTTGGCCCCCCTGCCGCACCCTCCCCGTCGGTAGGCAGGGTGGATCTTGCTTTACAAATTATAAAGTACATGCTACATTGTAAAGCAAGAGCCACGCTGTCTATAGGCGGGAAGGTGCGGGAGGGGGGCCAAAGGCTCTTCTTTCAACCCTCTCCCGTATGTGTGTGTGTGTGTGTGCGTGTGCGTGTGCGTGGGCGTGTTGTGTGTGTGTGCATGCGTGCGTATGTGCGCACGCCCTATTCATGCATGTACTTTGGTATATTTCAAACTTTTTTTGTCAATAACTTTTTTGTTTATAACTTTTTAATAAGCAATGAGCGGCGATTAAATTAGAAGAAAAAGTTATTCAGAATTATGTCCTTGACAACATATATCAAAGTCATTGAAATCAATGAATGAATCTAGTAGAAATTTATATTATAAAATATACATGTGTCTGAAAATTGCATATAATTCGTGGAAATTCTTTTGTTGATAACTTTTTAATAAACAATGAGTGGCGGCTAAAATCTTTTGAATGTTCAGAGTCATGACCTTAACAACATATGTCAAGGTCAAGATCATTGGGGCTACCTCCCCTAAACAGGAGTTTAACCAATTATTTTTATTGCAAATGTAAAAAGTATATATAGAATATATTATGTATTTAGAATAGCAAAATAGAAAAATAAATTAACTTACTGCGTTTGTCATGTATGTTTTATAAATTAAATGCATAAATTAATTTATTTTTTTAAATTTATGATTTCAAATTTATCATAGGAAGACAAAAAATAGAATAATAATCATTTGCATAAAAAAGAAAATAATGTGAATGAAAAAATATAATAATGTATTAGCAGAGAAGAAGAGAGAAAGAGAAAAAGAGAGAGACACGCGAGTGAATATGCAAGCGAATATGCGAGGAGTATGAAGTAACGAGCAAAGTTGACGAGCAAAAAGTAGTAAGTGAGTGATTAAAAAAAGGTAAAATAAGCGTACAACCAAAAGAAAGATGATACGAGAAACTGTAATAATGTTAGTGTGTACAGGCTTCGCACGTATTCTTTAGCAAAGCCAAACTTTTCGTTACCGTTCGACACTGCGAAACTAGCACATCTAGAGTGTATGTTCCACAATCTAGCCGCGCGAAACGCGCGCTTACATTCGCCGAAATTTTTTAATTAGTATTTCAATAATTAAGAAGGATATTGAGCTATTGAGAGTCTGGGGCTGTAAACAGTGCTCCAGTGAATTTTTGTTGTGTTCTTTATTTATCATACGTTTCGATTTCTGATTTGGACCATCTTTAGTATCTGTTGAAATAATAGATTGGATACAATGTTAATTTTATATAAATATTTAGTTAGAAGTAAAATAAATTTGAAATACATTACAAAGTACGTGGGAAAAGTGCTTTTTGTTAGTTAAAATGTGAAATTTAGCCATTAAATAAAATATAAGACTTATGTTAATTAAAAAAATTAATGTTTGTATAATTATTCAAGAGTCCATTGGTATTAACATGAAATATATATCGCACTACCATTCGCATTAGAACTCCCATCATCAACAATTTCAAGAGTCAAATCCCCAAAAATTCTCTTCTTGACGAGAAGCTCGTCGAAGCTACGTAAGCAGCACGGACGTTTATATCTCAAAATGTGGATATGATTTTTACGAGAGCAGATAAAAACAATGTCACCTTAGCGCTCAATAAAATCGAATATTTAGACTAAATGAATGCATTAAGACAAAAAACTTATTCCATATTAAAAAAGAATCCAATCAAAAAACTCGTTAGACATCCTCACAATATTCTCAATAAGTGGAAAAAACATGAATACATAATGTGCAAAATTAAAGTGGTAAATTTAGTCGACAAATTTGAATGGTAATAACCAAAATTATAACATGAGCGAGGATAAACAGCGTCGCTTTCAGTGTTTGTCCTGATGAGAAACTGTGATAAACAACTAGATTCTCGAACATTCTACGTCGAAAAACGCTTATTATGGATATCGCTTGATCTCGAGTCTTAGCGGTCGATTTAGTCTGTCTTCGACAACGATTCAGGATGGTCAAAACTCATCAGTTTCTTGCGTTACTGTTATCATATTTGTTTGTTTCGTGTAAACTTTCATCGTTATCGTTATAAATTCTCAACAAAAATTCTTGCATGCAATCAAGCATAAAATTCTCATTGTGATAAGCGCCTCGTTTTTTTGATTATTACTTGTTATATACTTAGTTATATATTAAGTTATGTACTTTATTATATACTAGATTTTGTAATCATTAAAGGTGTAAAATCCGAGTGCATCCATCGTGATTTTTCTAAAATCTCCTTGTCCTCCAGCGGACCTACGGATTCACGTTACACACCGCTTCTCGCTTAAACTTGAATGTCTTTAAAAGATTCGGGCGATCTCGTCGAGATCGAATTCCGGACACATAACAAATGAAATTTATAGAAAATTTAACTTCACCGTTGGAGTTTTACCAAGAGCGTATTGCGTACTAAAAATATATAAATCGGGTTGTCCTTTGAGAATTATTTCTTTGACAAATAGTCCCCTATGTTGGCCATTTTCTTACACAACATAATTAATACATATGTGCCATCCAATAGTCAAATTAACAATAACTCATCAATTTGTAAAAAAATTAACGAATTAATACAAGACGATTACAAACTTATCTCATTGGACGTCATATCACTATTTACCAGTGTACTGCTAGAGTTAGCCTTATCCGGGAGGCGTATTGCCTCCAGGTTTGATTCCAGATTTCTTACCAGAATTCTGCAGAGCCTGGAAGCCCCGAAACCTCCTCCAGCTCTCTCTCTTAGCGGCTACTACAGAGTCCCTATAGGTCTTCTGGGCCCTCCGATAGAGGTCGAGCGGGCGACCCGTGTTCCTGGCTCTATTCCAGGCCGAGCCCCCTCCCTGAGCCTTTGCAGTCCCCATCAAGAGATCCTCTTGTTAGAGCGAACTGCTCTTGCTGGACAGTTGTTCTCGAAACTACCAATTAAAGCTCTTTGTAAATGGTCCATGCAGAGCTCCATCTCGGCGCCGGTTCCGTGCCTCTTAGGAAAATCACACAGACCAGTGGAGATATCTTCTCGGAATGAGTCCCAATCCGTACTTCTCGAATTTCTTCTATAGATAGCTTCAGACAGCCTCACATTGGCGAGCCTGAAGACAATCTGCTTGTGATCGGAGAGGGAGGGCTCAGATGAGACCCTGCCACCCGACAATCTCCGGAATCAGATTCCTAGAACATAAGGTGAGGTCAAATATCTCACGCTTAAGCATTCTGAAATGTTGGCTCGTTGCCTCTGTTCAGGATCGCCAGGTCAATGGCCACTAGGTATTCCAGAAACTTTCTGCCCCGATCGTTGATATTGGTGCTATCCCAAACCATGCGGTGCACATTAGTGTCGCATCCCAATCAGCGGCAGCCCCTTGGCCTGGCAATACTCCACTAGATTGACCATAGGCCCTGACGGAAGTGAGCTTTCCTCCTCATGCCGAAAGTACGCTGAGCGCACCGCCATCTTTCTGGTCTCAATCATGTTGGATCTGCGAAGATCCGCCATGATCGCCGCAACATTCCTGGAACAGAACTCCGGCATGAACTGCGCTTTCAATCCCTTGACTGCAATTCTGGGATTGGGCTCTGTGGGAGATTTGAAGAGTTTACCACAGACTGCATTGTCCCTAATGCAGCCTCTGTAAACCCAGGGTTCCTGCATTAGGGTGATACATGTATGCACCACAGCCATGCTCCTGGCTAAAACAGCCAAGACTCTTGCTGTGGTGCAAGTTAATCTGGGTGAAACCCACCTTGGCCATATCCACTCGAGGGCCTGATGCTGGCTGGGATTTTCCTTGCCCCATCGCCTTGCTACCAGCTCAGAGCAGACCCACAGTGATCTGCTCGAGCCCATAGCTAATCCTAAGACTCAACTTGAGGACGATGGACTCCGGGATGCAGAGAATGAGGTTCCTCCCTTCAGGGGAAGCCCCAACATTCTCGGCGAAAATCTGCCAGGTGGCCGTGGCGATGCCCGGATTCTGCCTCTCCAGCAACTAGGACCGCCGCCGCAGGCACCGGAGGACCCGGAACCCAGACAGCCGCCCTATGCCGCCTTTGAAGCGCGTCCAGGCCCACTACCCTAAGCTTGGTATCCTCTCAAGGAGAGATGTGTCCAATTCGCTCAGAGTGCCAATTGAGCGTCATCTCATCCTCCCCTTTGCGGCATAACGACGGCACCGTTATGGAACACCGCAGTCTCTGTGAAGCGAGGAGAGGGGCCCTCCCCGCCATCTTCGCGATCACCATTCCCCGTAGCAAGGTCAACTGTTTCGGAGTCATCGCCTGTTCGGGGTAGCCCTCCTGAACAATCGTCTTTGCCACGGGATCGGCAGCAGAAACATAGGGCCCAGTTTGTAATCTGAGCCCGAGGCCTCTTAATTACCCTTTGCCGTGGTAGGGGATACCAAAGGGGTGGGGGGTATCCCCAGAGCCCGTCCGGTCCCTTTTCCATCCTCTTAAGTGTCGCTCCGGAGAAAAAGGGATCTGACCCTGCTAAGGCCAGCTCCCTGTTCTTCTTGGCCCTCCTTTCCACAGCGGCTCCTCTTGCGAGAAGCCGCTGCTTCTCCGACAGCGACACTTCCCTCTCGGGCCCTGAAGAGCCCGTTTGGGAGCCTAGACCGCTACCCCTGAGGGTGGGAGCCCTTGCGAGCCTGCATCCTCAGTCCCCCCAAGGCCGTCATTGATTTTGAAATTTTACACATCCATACTTGGTCCCACGAGTAGCTAGGAAACGAAAATCCGCCCAAACAGATCCCCGCATGTCCGGGTAAGGCTAGTTACTTTGGGGTTGCCTTGTGCCTCAGAGGCATCGTTCACGACACTGAATTCCCAGTACCACATATCAACGATGGTTTTTAACTTGGCTTGGAGAGTCTGGTCCGCGACAGTAGCCTTCCCAACTCCCGACAGGGTTTTACGCCCGCGGGACCAGTTATAGCCACCACTACCCTGGCGACTACTGGGGTGATCAGAAACCTGGAAGTTTGTTGGGCGTCCTCCTATCCGCCGCTCGGAAACGCGCTCGATAGACACTCAACCCACAGGTTTAATAAAGAAACTAAACTTTTATTACCTGGGACGGGATTTTGTGCGATTTTGCGTAACAGAAAAGAGGTCGGATAAAAAAAATTTATCACAATTTTAAGTATAAAAATTTTATGGATTATATCTGGTTTTTTTTGTTTTGATTTATACTTTATTATTTTGTTATTTTTTTAGTTATTATTAATTATTGTCCAGTTCACAAGATATACATTATATAATTAATTTCTGTGTATGTATATGTATTATGTAAGGATTTGACGCGTTACGTGAGTACTCATTAATTAGAATAGCAAAGAGAGAGATTCTAATGTTAAACTTATTGTTTTGAATTTACAATAATTGTTTAAAACGAAACAAAAGAAAAGAATTATTTGTCACACTATAAAAAAATGAAGAGAAATTAGGAAATTTCCTCCAGATGCAGAGTGGAAACTTTTTCCAAAGAGTTTCGATTGGGACGGTAATAGAAAAAAGCGTCCCGGACGAACTATGGAATAATGCTGTTAGGGTCTTTTACCAATATTTTCCACAATTCTTTGTGGTCTACAGGGTCAGGTTCTATTCTATAAGAAACTTTTTTAGGAATTGGTTCGTTTATGGAGTCGAGGAATCGATTCAAGATCCAAAACCGAAATTGGTCTTTAGTCAATCCCTGCTGGTGAGCTTCTGATTCCACTTTGGGGTGACACGATTCGTTCGTAAACTTGGATCGTTTTCTCTCAGAATCGAAGTCAAGGAATTCTGTTCCAAAAATTCGTCTTCACTTCCGATATCATGTGATTCTCTGGGGACTCGAGGGGACTTCTGGGTTGTTCAGTGTAGAAGAGTTCAAGATGTTGAAGGGAAGACAGGGGGAAATCATCAAAGATAGTGGCCGAGGAGGTTCTGTCCTTGAAAGGCTTTGAGAAAGTTCAGAGATCGAGGGAGGAGGACTGTTCGGTGTGGGTAAGTTTTTTTATTAGATGTGCAAATTAATTCGGTGCCTTTACTTTTAATTAATTATAACTTTGTTTTAAAATCAAATATCTGCTGTTTAGTGAATTTTAAAGTGATAATCTTGTGATTTAAAATGATAATAGATTTAACACAATTTCATAAAATAATCAAACTTCATCGAACACGATGGCATCCGATAAATAGTATAGTAGACAGTTAATTCTTTTTGCTTTTCAATTGAAAAAAATGCTGCCGATAACTCAAATGGTTGCGTGCGTGCGTGAATGTTGAATTCAGTGTAAGATGACAGAATTTATTTGATTTGTAATTGTACATGTGTGTATAGAGAGGAGAAGAAAGGGTGAATTGCAGCAAATAAAATATTTCTTACCATTCAGCATACCCACACCATGCATCCCCACATACACACACACACACATACGCGCGCGCACACACACACACACACGCACACACACATTTACACAACACACACACACACACTACATATTCATATACAACAGTTAGTTGTTCACATTCTTCCAGCAGCTATAATTTTAAAAGGAGCCAATAACGGACTTCGACCCCATTTACACTTTTGTTCAGGAAGTCAATATCTATCAAATCCCAAAGTTTCGAATAATTTCACCGAAACCCAAAATCCTATGTATTTGGTGCAGGGTCCTTTTAGAATTCTAGGAAGCTTTTGTTTATGGGGCTATGTTCTACCAAATGGAGATTTTTGCAATTGAGTAAGAGTAACGCTTTTTATTATTTTATTGTTATATATATTTTATTATTATTTACTTGAGCTTATCTTAAATAGATATCGCATAAAGAAGACTTATCAGGCACGCGTGGTTTCGTTTTTTATTTGGGTTCTTGATACCGATTTTGTTTATTAGAGTTATTAACTATGATTTAGAATTTTTAAGAGAATTTATAACTTAACGTTTTAGTGATTGATATTTATTGCTTTATCTGTTTATCTTAGATTATGCTTTATCTTAGATGATGTTTTATTTTTTTTAAATATCGTATATCCTCTTAATTTTTATTTTCGAAAAGTTTGTCTCGCCTGTCAGTTCTTACTTGGCTTATTTATAAACGCAGTGGACTCTTAAGAAATCGTTTCTCGCTATTAATCGTGAAAGAAAATAATTGAAAAAAATAATGGAATCTGCTGGACAAAACAATATATCAAATTCTCTGAAATATATCAAATTCTTTCATAAGTCGGGGAGTGCCTTATTCAAAGCATGGATCCTAATCCTTTGGACGTACAAATCCCGAACAACCCTTTCCTTAGCGGTTAGGACAATACAATAATAGTCATTTATTCGAAATAGTATTTTATAAGGTTTTAAATTTAAAAACTTGTGGTATTCTTCTAAATCATTCATTCTCTTTAGACTGCTAACAAAATGATTATATAAATTTCTTTCATAGATTTTGGCAATTTAGTTATTGTTTTTAAAAACATGAATATAATGAGTGATATATACAACTTAGTGTTATTATATTTTGTATTAATTCTTTAAATCTTATGCGAACACTTGATTTTTGTCTCATCATAACAGTTGCATTATCAGCAACAAAGTTAATAATTCTCTGAAGTGATATTTTATTTTTAATAAGATATTTAATTTTTAATTTTTAATTTAATTTATTTTAATAATTTATTTTTAATATTTTATTTTTAATGATTCTTTTATTATTATTATTATTATTATTATTATTATTATATTATTTTTATTACTATTAGGTGGTGTTAGGAACTCAAACGTTCATTGCCGCAAATACCAAATCTCGCCAATATTCCCGATTCCGAGCTAGATCCCTCCATTTGCAATCCTCATACCACATCTCGTATCTAGTCTATTGTATAATTGATGCAATTTCGCGTTGTATAACTTTCTTCATTCGTCCGAAGATTTTTTGAAGTATTTTATTTTCAAATACTCAAAATTCTTTTTTGTCTTGTAACGTAAGAGATGCTTTGTAACAATACGGGACTACCAGTAAAATAATCGTTAATTGTTGTAAATTCTAATTTTTAGCTTAAATAACATTTGCGAACTGAGTAATTTATTAACCGAATAAAAACAATTTCCCAAATTATTTTTTTTAAGCGCTTCTCTTATTTCATTAATTTGGTTCAAAATCGATCCTAAATACATAAAGTTACTGACTCTCTCAAATACTTTATCATGAATGGCCAAGTCATTTTGAATATTTTGAAATCTATTAGTGAATTATTTGAATATTCTGAATACTATTATGATATATTTAGTTTTTTCGACGTTTATCTGCAACTCGAATTCTTTCGTTTTATCTAATAGATCTAATTTTGTGTTATTAATTATTGTTTTACTGTTATTAATTACTATTATTCCTCAGCAAAACAATATTGCCTGCGTATGTTAATAATTGTTATATCGTTCAACTGCAAACCATCTTCTGCATTTCCCTAATGGCATTTTCCAATACTAAGTTAAACAAAAGAGGAGACAATGCATCCCTCTGCTTCAAACTGTTATTAAAAATCTCTAAAATTTGGTTACCAATCTTTACTCTACCTCTCGCATCTGTTAAACAGATTTGAACTAAGTTAACCAATTTTTTAAGGTATCCCCAAACGAATTAAAATTTTAAACATTCTCTTCTGTTTTATCGAATCATACACTTTTTTTAAATCAATGCAAAGTTGATGTACCGATCAATCAAATCCCAATTTTTCTCCAAGCTTTACTCCCGAATAGTAAAGATTTGATTCGTAATTGATCTAGTTTTTTTAAAACTGCATTGATGATCCCTAATTATTTCATCTGTATGATACCAGCTTCATCAATAGAATATTTGACAAAATTTTATAGCAGATTGATAAAAATGAGATGCCCCAATAGTTATTACAGTTTATTACAGTTTATTTTGTCTTTCTTTTTGAAAATCGGAATAACAATTGAATCTTTCCATTGTTTCGGCTTCCTGATTCCAAATATATTAATTAATTTATGAATTTCTTCCAATAATTTACTTTTCTTTCATTTAATTAGTTCTGCTAAAATTAGATCAATATGCGGTACTTTGTAATTCTTTAATCGCACTTTTTACTTCTACAATCATTGGTTCGTTAATGATGAGCTGAGCCGTGTGAATCTCAAAACTTTCTATTTTTCAGACGTTCTGAGATTCAACATTTAATAAAATCAAAATAATTTTTCCAAGTGTTTAATTTTCCGATTGCATCTGTAATTAAGTTCCCATTGTTCACCACTTCCGTTCTAGCTTCGCTCTAGGAATCTCTTTCTAAACTATTTATCCCCATATATATACCGCGGACGTTATTGCTTTGATAATTTTCATCTATTTTTTCGATTTTAGGTATTGATGCTTCTTATTTTTAAACATAATGTGAGCCGCTTGTCTATTATTAAGAAACTGATCTCGGGTTTCCTCCATATTATGTATTAGCTATAAGATGCACGTTTCGTTTCGTATTTTAGCAATTTTTACGCATTCAAACCACGGCTTGTTTCTGTTCCTTTTACTAAAGCCTACTGTAGCTTCCGCTAATTTTATTATCACATATGTTTTCCCATTATTTGTTAACAGCATTATCATTCGATTCATTTATTTCCTCTAAGACTACGAATTTATTCGTTACTTTGACTGCGTATTTTATTCCGTTTTTTTTCCGGTTTAGGCATTTAGATCCCATCGGCTGCTCATTAGTTTTGTGTGTCGAAAGACGTTGTCTAATTTTAGCGATTATAAAAAAATGATTTGACTCGCAATCCGCCTCCCTAAAAGGCTTAACATCGAGGGCGTCCTTTATTCACAAGAACGTGATTAATTTAGTTACACGTATTTCTATCCGGGAAAATCAAATCATCATTTATTTATGGATATTTTTATGTTTAAAATACGTGCTTTTGACGAAGAGATTTTTGCCGATCGCAAGTTAATTACCTTTATTCCATTATTGATACTTTTCTCATGCAAACTTTCAAGCTTTATCATCCATCTAAAAATGTTCTCTTTACCGATTTTCGCGTTAAAATCCCCCAAAACTATTTTCATGTAATCGTTCGGCAATTGTGTACATGGTGTTCGACTTCCTCGTCTTTAATTTTATGATCTTTATCTCTGTCGGCGCGGGAACATTGATTATCACAATCTTGTACCATTTACCCTGCACCACGAGCAATCCTAATCTTTCGTTTATGAATTTAATGTTTTTTACCATGGACAGGATTTTCTTATTATTTATGAAACCGACGTCAAAATTATGGATCTCCGATCTTCCATAGTGGAGCGTATATGAGCCCACGCTAAGCGAATCCTCCTTGACCCATCTCGTCTGCTGCAATGCGACGATCTCCAGCCCATACTCCTCGATCTCTCCGATCACTGAAACGCAAATCTATACAGATTTCTTATATTCCACTACTTTGTCCACTATAGTCCCTACTTTGATATCCCCCCAGCTTTTCGACTTCATGCGGTATGAGTTCCCCGAAGTAGTCCACCCGGAGAGTCAAACGAGGAATTAGTTTACCTCCGGATTGAAATTTTACCCCGGAAGAATTCATGACGAGCTTCGATTGTTTCTTGATAATATCGTTTTACGGTGTGAGCTTATCAAACCTACGCCCAACCCCCGAACAAGAATTCCATTTCCAATCGACCGTCCGCGATTGCTTATTCGGTTTATTCGCAACTAACCTCTATCCTCTCCTAACCGAGACAAAGAAACCGTTCCTCTAACCGTAATCTGAGGACGCGTTGTGATGATTGAGACCCATCTAATTGCTAACCATTTTTTTTATTAAAACATCTATTGTTTCATCTATAATTATAGAGTAATAATATTTTTCTTCTGAAAGAAGTTTTTATAAAATTCTTAGCTATTTCATAGACATTCATTTGTTAAAACTGTTGCTTTTGTTCTGCCATAACTTATATTTTTAGCAATATCTGAATCTGAACATATTGACGAATTATAAAAATAAGTTTGCTTTTTTGGTGAAGGAAATAAGTATATAATAGATCTTGAGGTTATTAGAAAAAGCAATAGTGGTAGAGCAATCAACAGTTGAGTATGGAATAATGTAAATATGAGAGAACCGAATAAATCACTGTTGTTAGTATAATAAAAGAAAATATGGTTTAACTTTTGAAAGGCGTGTCCACACGAGCATTTAGGAAATGAAATGTCATCTACATACATAAGATCTTAACTTGATCAAAGATAAATATAAGTTGAATAGAATCGTACTTAAAATGGGACTCTGAGGAAAGCCACGATTAATGGATCTTTAGTGTACAGTAATGCCGACAGCATACTCTATCAGGTTTCTATGTAATGATGACCTTAATGAAGGCAAGTATTTTGTGGCAGATTTTATATTTGACCAGGAGAATAAATGAGGCCTCAGAACAAACGTTATCAAATTAGCCTATTAGGTCAAAGAGTACGATCGTTGTATATTTGCTGGCAACTAGCTTTCTGTATGTTCGCAATGAGTGTGACAATATTATCAGTGCATGAAAAACCTCGCCTAAAGCCGAATTGAAAGTTAAGTAATATACATATTATTAATCTTTGCTCACTATTTAAAGTATTTTTGAATCAATTTTTCAAAGATTTTGTGGAAGTTAATATATAGAGCAATAGGTTTCAAAATTCCTTTTCTTTCCTGGTTTTGAAAAAAAAATGATTAAGTAATCATTTCATTTCTTGGGAAATTTACTCTTCTGTAACAATAGCTTGAAAATCTTTAGAATGTAGTTTCACAGGAAATTTTTTAATGATTTTGTTACTGATGAGATTTGAGTGCAAATCTTGAGTGAAGCAGTGGTATTTTCATATTCATAAATGGAAAAAAGGCAATATAAAAGTCAGATCCAAGTCATTATCATTAAAGCAAGGGCTTGAAGGCTTCATCTAAGAATATTTGAAATGGTTTGTGGGGCTAATATTTCAAAGATGTTGAAGAAGTTGTTTTCCGAGATCATAATCCGATTAGAGATATTTTGTTTATGATTGGAGAAGGCACAAATGTATTTCCATACTTTGCAGATAGGAATGTTTACATTTAGGAAGAAGCAAATCTCTTCAAATTTTTTTTTCTTCTTGGAGAAGGATTTGGTGGCTAGTTTTCTATCTCAACATAATTGTAAAGATTGTCTGAAATGGGGTTTGCTTTAAACTTTTTGAAGCAAAAGCTTTTATTATGGATGAGATCATAGCATTCATCATCCCATTATATAAGAGCTTTTCTCTTTCTGTGAATATAGTTTACATTGTGTTTAACAGCACTGACACTGAACAAAGATTTATGAGATGATAAGATTGTTATATGTAATGTCAAAGCAGTTGATATCAAACTTTTAAGCTGTTTTAAATTCATCTTGAAAGGATTCCCTACAATTTCTTAATAGATCATAGAAAAAGTCGATCTTCCAGAACTGGAATTGTCTAATATAATTGTTAGTAATAATAAGAAAGTGGTTGCTATCGTGATTTATTTCAAGGATTGATTTGCCAATTGGATCTGTTAGCCAATGAAGATGAAATAACGATAACATTTAATGCGGAAGCAGAGGATAAGTCTATCGAAGACCATGTGTTTTTGCTTATATTGAAGCAGATAAAGTTCAGATTTGTGATAGCTAATTCTAATTTTTTTCTACCGGCCATTGAACTTGATGTGACTAGAGAGGGCTTGTTTCATTGATATCTTCACATATGATTACTAGTGAAGAGCAAAATAACATGATTTCGTGCTGACATTTGAAGTTCAGTGTAGGCATGGTTGCTTCCGGGAGGAAAGCTATATACAAAACAAATATAAATATGCTCGTTTGTCTCAGTTCAAATTTTACCCATGAGGATATCTTCATATCATATCCTCTATATCGTTCCGTTTAAAAGTTCAATGTTATTATCTTGAATCTATGTAAATCAGGGATGATAAGAAATATAATCAATAAGATAAGCGACTCTTCCTTTTTATTGACTGCGATTAAAGATAAATAGCTCATGGTTTGCAAAAGAAAGACGAAAATTATTATCTAATCTACTTTTGCAAAGCGCAATAATATTAATTTTATACTGTAAAATATAGAAAATAAACGTATAAATAGGCAATCGTAGCCAAGCACTGGTAATCGGGTGCC
Organism: Cataglyphis hispanica; assembly: GCF_021464435.1. Lineage (NCBI taxonomy): Eukaryota > Metazoa > Arthropoda > Insecta > Hymenoptera > Formicidae > Cataglyphis > Cataglyphis hispanica. The sequence goes on along the minus strand of NC_065977.1, from coordinate 4,172,966 downwards.
AAAACTAAATATTAAATGATTTATATCACAGTCATTACGTTTCGGCTTCTTTTTTGAGCCATCTTCAGCATAAATTACATTATAAATTAAGTCAAGAAAAACAAAAATAAAAATAACATATTAAGGTCGTTAATTATAAATGTCAATAAGTAAAAGAATAAATATTAAATGAATAAATATTAAATATTATTAATGTATTAATTTCTTGATAATGAGGGCAATGCATGTTGTCTCTCACGTAATGCACCACAAACATCTCCACTTTGAAATGCATCTCAAATTCTTCACTTTCGAGATCGTTAAAAGCTTGAGATAACTTATATTATATCACCTGCATTAAATTCATGTTTAATGAAAATGCAGATGTATACAATATCGAGAAATTAAAGAGAATGTCACTCGGAAATAAAAATTAAAATAAAACATTGACATATGTCGACTGGACGATCGTAGCGCGGTGACATATCAGGAGACAATAAATTTTATTGTCCCGTTCGAAAGCCGAGGCCGCTACTCCTAAGGGTGGGAGACTTGCGAGCCCCCACCCTTAGTCTCCCCAAGACCGTCATTGATTTTTAAATTATTGAAGTCCATAATTGGTTCCCACGAAAAGCTAGGCAACAGAAGTCCGCCCGGGCAGAGCCCTGCATGCCCAGGTAAGCGCTACATACTCTGAGGTTTCGCTCGGTGCCCCAGAGGCATCGTTCACGATACTGCACCCCCAGTGCAGCGCAACCCTCGTCACGATGACATCCAGCTTGACTTGGGGAGTTGGTTCGCGGCAGTAACCTTCCCCAGACAGGGTTTTATGCCCGCGGGGCCAATTATAGCCACCACTACCCAGGAGCCTACTCGGGTAGTCAGAAACCCGGAGTTTTCCAGGGCGTCCTCCTATCCGCCGCTTGGAGACACGCCCGATAAGCCCCACGGGGATGTAGTTTAATTCTCAGAGGATGGCTATTCTGTTAGTTATAAAACATTCATATTTCTTTTTTTTACATCTTCCCCAACTTTATATTGACTTTCTCTTTCTTTTTTTGTACTTATTACCCATTAATTATAAGCCCTTAGATTTATACATAAGAACAAGACAATTTTGTTGAAAGATGAAGTTTTCATCACAATTTTCTTATATCCTTCATCGCACTAAAACCAAACTTTTCCCGATTTCTTCTCAAACAATGGATCACAGAACTTCTTTGCAGTAGTGCAATTAGAAAAGAGAACAGAAAATTTGTTTTTGTTGCCCGAGGATTTAAGATCAAAAGCACACCGAACTTAACGATATAATTGAAAAATTTACCGAAGGCAATAATACTATAAAATTCAGATTTAAATTTTTTAATATTACTATCATCCTTCTTATTGTCAGAATTGTCAAAGGATAATGAATCTTACATCTGAGGAAGGAGAAGATGAAGAGATTAAGTTTTCAATGTATACAATGAAGGCGAGCGGGAAGAGGATTAAATCTAAAGCATATTTGGAGAGCTAAAATATATTAGGGAGACGAGAATCAAGTATTACTGATCCGGTCTTCTTGATCGCATGAGACTCGGAAAGAATGACGGAGAGAAGTTCCCTTTTTTATTACGGATGTTTTGATAATGCGGATGTGTTGAGAGTTTTCAGAGATAATATATAGATTGAGGCATCTAAAACAAGCCACCTGAAAAACTCCCACAGTTTTGGAGATAGGAGAAAATGTTTGAAATAAAAGTTGCATGATATCGAGGAGGAAATAAAGATGAATATTTTTTTTAGATGGAAGTACTTAGGAGATTTGAAGGTCATCTTCATTTTTTTTAATGGAATCACCAATATTCACTTTTTGGCCATCTTACCCTTATAACTTTTTCTGCCAAATATTGCGAGGAATTCTAATTATTTTGTCCATAAAAGTAATAAGTTCACTTCGAAACAAGAATATTTTACGAAATATTTTATAGTTTATGTAAAATTACATCAAAATAAAGTACGAAATATTTCGTAAACTATTCTATACTTTTTGGCCATCTTACCCTTATAACTTTTTGTGCCAAATATTGTGAGAAATCGATTTGTATAAAAAAATTAGGGTAGTTCCATTAAAAAAAAAATAAAGATGACTCAAATTTCTTAAGCACTTCCACCTAAAAAAAAAAATGTTTATCTCCACAAGATTTTCCCCTCGCTACCATACAACTTTTATTTCAAACATTTTCTCCTATCTCCAAAACTATGAGAGTTATTTGGGTGGCCTATTTTAAATTCCTCACTTTGCATAGGTTGGTATGTGTATATTATCTGAGGCCTCTGGGATCATGGTAATAATGCCAGGAGATGTATGGGAAGTTTCGAAGGAAATGAGTTTTTATAAGTTGTTATACCTTGGCTTGAATTCATTGCGATGTAATCAAGTTATTATTTTTTTTTTTGTTTATACAATAATGGCCGACACAATTGGAAAAAGGAACAAGGACGTATACTCGTAGCGTAACAAAAATGTAAGGCAATAGAGAGGAAAAAGCCTTTAAAACAATATTCGCGCACAATACACAAAAGAAAAATTTTTCCACTTTAGATCATAGTTATCAAGTTTATAATTATGCAATCAAAGATAAACTCAAACTATATTTCAGCGCACATACATGACCGTGGTCGAAACACAAAAATTTCATAATTATATATAGAAGCATAAAACATAATAAAAAATTTAGAACTGGAATATATCTCCTTTTAGATTCCGAAATTGATTGCTAACAGTATTGCTAATGAATTTCGAAACGTAGTAAATTCTCCATAATATATTAAGGTCGTTTGTGTAAATTACACAATTGAAAATTGAAGATTAAAGATTAGAATTTAACTTATCAGAATAAAAAGGAACAAAGAAATTAAAATTTTTTATTTTAATTGATCAAATTTTAACTTTTATTTATTTATTAATTTTGGTAAATGTTTGGAATAACGTACACTTCACGTGAATCGTGTACATTTATATATATATATATATATATATATATATATATATATATATATATATATAGAAAGAAGGGAGAGATAAAAGAAGAGAAGAGGGTGTGAGAAAGGAAGGCAAGAAGAGGAGGAAAGCAGGAAGAGGATTGATGATCGAAAAAGGGGAAAGAAAGAGAGTACGTAAAGCTGTAAAGGGTCAGATCGGGATGAGAATTATGAGTCGTAAAGATTTGTAAAGGTTTGGATATGTTCCTGAAAAACTTTGAAGCCCCATAGAAGATCGAATAAACAAATACATACATACATAATAAGACAATATTTTTCTAAAAGCACCGCAAAAATTCTCAAAATTAAATATTTTTTTATTATTTTATATTTTATCGATATAAAATATTAAAGAAAAAAATTTTAATTTTGAGAAATTATGCAATGGTTTTAGAAAAGTATTGTCTTATTATTTGGACTTACTAAGATAGCAGATGATCCTGAGATGAAACACCGCGCTCCTTAATTACGCTTATCTGGCTATTCATTGCTAAAATAATAGACGCAAGTCACAGAATTGGATCGAAATGTGCAAGTAATACCCAGCATTGAATCTGATGCATTGGTTGTTTGGAATAAAAAATTGTTGAATTCGACAAATGTCGAAATAGTACCAGATTTGCACCTTTTATTCAAAGTAGTACCAGCCAGAGCTACCGGATCATGGGAAAAGGGAATTTCACTATTTACTAAGGAATTTACTAACACTGACATAGTCGCTACGTCATAGCGTGTACGTGAACCGACGACGCACCAATTTAAGCTACATGTCTGTGTTAGTAAATTCCATGGTAAGAAAGGAGGGTTTCCATTTCTTACGATGTGGCAGTTGATATCAGCATACTTTTTAATTAAAAAAGAACTAAATCTGGTAGAATTGTAGCAATACTGTACAATACTGTGAATACAGTATGTACGAAAGCTTTCCATATATGCACGAAAGTTTTCCATATCGAAATCTTTTTCATTAAGCTTTTAAACTCATTTCTAAAAGAGTATTAATATTTTTTCACGCTATTCCGAGTGAGAACAATCTTATTATATATATATATATATATATATATATATATATATATATATATATATACATAAACCACAAAATTTTTATAATAAGCAAGTATTGTTATCTGATGCCAGAAGTTGATAAAAAATTGTAATTTTGTAATTTTTGTTTTTATAAAAATTGAAAAATTTCTGTTTTGTTGCTATGTGTATTTTAATAATAAGAAAACATTTATTATTTTATTTAATTAATATAAAGATTTTCATTTGTGAAAAAATAATTGTTTTGGTCGATAAAACAGACGACATATGAACCCTCTTAAATAATTTTCTTTTAGAATCATTGGCTTAAATATTTATTTTAGAACGAACAAATTTGACTCAAGAACATAGGTGTTCGACATGTAAATGACCTTACGAAAATTAATATAGAAGTTATTATGTAGTAACGTGCCGCAATGACGGAGCGCTCACGCACAATACCTATATTTTTAGTGAATAAATTAATATTGTATAACTTATTATATATATTTTTTATTTTCTTGTTTTAATCTTTCATGCACAGATCAAACATTTAAAATTATGAAATTTTGTGTCATATGACAAATATATGAGTGAAATGCATTAAAAAATGCTTATGTTTGTCACATAATAAATACATAAATAAATAAATCAATAAATATATGCGTAATACTTTATATAATATCTCGCCATTCATATATACAGGGTGTCCTGCAAAGATTGTGCCAACTCGTGAGCGGGTAAAGCACAGTAAATTGCTCGTGAGCGGGTAGAGCACAGTAAACTGAGCAGAAAAGTCCTTTATCATTTTGTCTTATAATAAAAAGTTATTATTGAATAAAGTCTGGTCAATAATTGCTGATCTTTGCGCCAGGCGCACGTCGATAAGCCGTGCGCCTAGTAATGCTCAGCTGTACAGCCGCTCATGGCACACTAATACATTTTTTTTTAAAAGGTATTATTAGGATCTTCTAAATCTTTTTTGCAATCTGTTGTTGCAATAAGATTTAATGTGTGAGAACAACATATTAATTGTGGGTAATATAAATTCATTTCTCAGTTCATCCGTTAAATGATCATTCTCATGTAGCATCAATATTTATAAAAATATTTTTATCTTCAATAATTTCAATGTCTGAATTCGATCTATATTGTCAAAAATATTTTCATTTGATCCTTTTGAAAAATTGATTTTCAGAGTTTTCAAATTTGATAACATCAAAGCATCTACACGATTTACCAAAATTTGTAGCATTGTCAGTTATTACATGTGTAACTTTGGATACATCTAAATTGAATTCTAACATTATGTTATGCATAATCAAAGCAATACTTTTTATAAAGTAAAATTTGAAAACTATTAAGTGTGATTGTAAAGTATTTTTTTACAAGCTAACGTATAGGATTGTCTTTCAAACGTATCTAGAATAAAGTGAATAGTAATACCTAAATAACTTTTGTTACGACATGATCATATATCAGTAGTTAGGCAAATATAGGTTTGCTTTTCTAGTAATTCTTTTAGTTTACATTTTCTTGTTTGGTAAGAGTTATTAATTTCAGTGTATAAAGCGTGTCTTCCAGGCAGAAATTTTTTCGGCTCATTGGTAGATAGTAATCCATAAATTAAATTTCTAAATAATGGTTTCGTCAATGCTTAAAGGACGTACTTTTTCAATTAAATATGTTAAAATTAAATTGTAAGCATGGATAAAAATAATATATCTTCTTAAATATATTATATCTTCTATAAAATATTGACGTTTAAAATAAATTCTTTTTAAATATAAGTATATTTATATATATTATAAGTATATCTATTTGCTTCATTATAATAGGTACATTGTTTCGCATCATTAGTACAATATTTCATTGTTTATCTGTTTTAAACTGTTTTTTGTTTTCTAATTTCTTCAACTTAATTTTTTCAATTAACTGCGGGTGTAATCTCTAAGAAAAAAAACAGCAAATTAAAATAAAATATTATAAAACATTTTTTTAAATTTATAATAAATGTGTCAATGCACAAAAAAATATAATTATAAAACATATAAATGTATAACTCACACTATAATGACTAACAAAGTTTCTTGTAGAAGTTCGTGAGCTTATGGTTTTAGGATAGTCTAGTTTAAGTATTGTGCTATTATGTTCTGATCTGTAGAGTTATCTGTTACCTTAAAATACTCTCCTTTTAATTATAAATGATAAATTGGACAAAGTTGAAGAAAAATCTTCATTTACGTCGACATTCTCATCAATTTCCATTGAGGTTAAAATTGTTTCTGTTTGCTGTATGTCTTGAGCTTTAGAAAAAGTAATCATATATTTCAACACAAATGTTAACTATGTCGATTAATCTCGATTGAATTTGTGAATTTATACAAATAACAAGAGAATATATAACGATTTTGAATCGAAGAACAAATGATGTTAAACAATACTTTTAAAAATTTAGGAAAATACTAAAATAATATTTAAAAACAATATTTTTTAATACAATACTGAAAGAACATATATTTACTTTGAGACTTCTGTACATATTTTTCCATTTTCTATTATTTATTATTTACACTTTACTACACAGAACTCATATTTAACCATCGATCATGGACTGCGCCGCATCTAAAGTGGTTGACAAAAATGAGAGGCGGCAGAGATAGGATATAAAAACATCCGATCTCTATCTTCTATTCAACATTGTAATACTAGAAAAAAGAGAGAGAGAGAGAGAGAGAGAGGAAGAAAGAGAGATTGGATGTTTTCACGCTTTATCTTCTATCTTTTTCATTTTTGCTGATTCTATATCAATAAATTTAATATATATGCAATTTAATATATATGCAATTCATTTTGTATGTGCTGAATGGCTATTGGATAGAGCATTCACTTCCAAATACAGAAATTCTCTATTTAATAGCCAATCCGACGCATTCGACAAATCGTACAAGAATAGAGAATTTTTAACGTTCTGAAAATGTTTCTATTGATTTGATAGACAGTCGTGTTTACGTATGTTTTATGTTGAAAAGTTTTCAATATTTCAATATTTTACTCATTTAGCGATAATATTAAATTATTTAAATGTTTTCTTGGATAAGTTAAGAGTAAAGAGAGAAAGATAATACTTTTTTTATCTAAAATGCAGATATAGATAATTAATATTTTTATTATCTATATAAAGATAAGATAATGCCAAAATTTTATCTAGATGATCATCTATATAATTTTATTTAGATAACAGCGAACACTGCATACAAGATATTTTGTATTTTATGTAAAAATATTGTAACTTTAAAATCTTATAACTCAGAAAATACTAAAAAAAACACTATCATAGTGTTTTGGAAAGCTCTTTGCTGAACTACAAAAATATGCAATAAAAAATATAGTATTCTATTTAAAAAATTAAATATGACCTTTATGTGATCTTGAAATAACTCTTCAAGGCTATGGTATCATCTTATAGACCCCTCGAAACCATACAACTTTTGTCTAAAACATTTTTGCTGAAAATGTTTGAAGAATTATCGAGATGCGTTTTTTAAAATGGGACTATATATATATATATATATATATATATGCGCTCACGCACACTAACAGGCGCGTGACTCACCGACGTGCGCCTGGCTAAAGATTGGCGATGATTGACCAGACTTTATTCAATAATGTATAATTATTCAATAAACTCTTTTATTAAGCGTTATAGGACAAAATGATAAAGGACTTTTCTGTTCAGTTTTCACTGTGCTTTACCTGCTCACGAGCCTTGTCACAGGTGCTCTGGAACACCCTATATATAAGGATGATTCAGAAATACACAGAAATACGACAAACTCGGGTGATGAGTTCTTCACATAAAAACAAGAAAAAATGTCATATGAACATATGTACGGAAATGCTTAATTTATTAGTTATAAACAAGATTATTTACAACAAATGCCTAAAATGTCCTCCTCCTTTTTTAATGCACGCATGATACATCGGATCATGGACTATTGCACTCTTTCAAACATCCCATGAAGGTTGCGGATAATTTTGCAAGCATCTACGATGTGTTGATGAAGCGTTTCTTCATTAGCAATTTTAGTTTCATAAACTAGGGCTCCGATTATAACTTATAAACCTAGCATCCCCGGATATATGTCAAAATTTTTTTAAAACACTATAATAAAATATTTTTTCATAAAGTACTTTATGAATTATGAGACTTAAAAAATCGTATGCTGCGTAACACGGCAACATTTTTAATTCTATTTCTACTTTTAACGCCACCCAGGAACAACGGCGTGGGCGTAATAGTTTTCTATTCCCTTTGGGGTGCTTAATTAGCGTGAGTCTCTTTGCTTCTCAAGATTCGGCAGGATGCTTGATTAGCGCAGCATAGCGATTTTTCAAGTCTCATAATTCAAAAAATATTTTATGAAAAAATATTTTATTATAATGTTTTGAAAATGTCTTGATGCCAGCTACAAAAATATGATATGAGAAATTGGTAATTCTATTTAAGAAAATCAAGTTGATCTTAAAATGATTCCTAAAATTGACTCCAAGGTCAGGGTCAAGGTCACCATCAGGTGTGTCCCTCCGAACTCTACAACTTTTGTATAAAACATTTTTTTCAATCTTGCTTACTTTATGAGATATTTGCGTGATTGATTATTGATTACAATGACTCATCCTATATAAGTACCCTACCAAAGTTCCGGGCCACCTAAATAATTTTTGAATGGTTTGAAATATAGGATTAAAATTTATAGAGATACAATGGGATCACAAAGTCTATTATTTAACCACAAAAACATCTCTACACTCGCGGGGAACAGGGGGAGGGAGGAGCAAAAAATCTTAAATGACATGTGGAGTTAAGTGAGGACTCGTTCGAAAGGGCTTTCTGAGATGAAAACAATGCGAGGTTGCCGAGGTTTCTACGATTTTTTTTTGCAGAGTTATGATCATTTGAACATTTCTATTAAGATTTTGCGATAGTGAGGGCCCACGGCGACAACAGAAGAAAGATAAGGCTTCACGCGGGCACGCGTGTTTTTGAGTGCGTGCGTGCGTGCATCAGTTGCTTTGTCAGAAAAACAGATCCAGTTGAAAAACTGACGATTATCAGCAAGTCGTGTTATCATTGTGTCGCAAAATTCTACTCTTCTGTCATAATCGGATAGCTCTTGGACTAGATGTATTTTGTAAGGATGATAGTGATACTTCTTCAAAATTCGATGGACTGATGTTGTGCTAATGTCATTTTCTTGACCTGCTCTTGAGACCGATATATGGAGATTATCGTATGCAGTTAGCAGAACATCTAAAGCTTTTTCGTCATTACTAGCATTTTTGGGTCTTCCAGATCTAGGCGCATCTTTAATTACACCGATTTTTTGGAAATGACTAACAATTCTTTCAACAGTTAACTTTGAAATTGGTTCACGGTCAGGATATATGGCATTGAATAAATCCGCTACTTCTCGATAGGATCTTATTCTGTCGCCATACCCTCTCATTATCAATACAGTGATCTTTTCCGTATCAGTTAAATGCATTTTCAAAAATATATTAAAATGAAAAATACTAAAGCAAAAAAGATATTAAACAAGCTCTCTCGAAAATTCACAAGCGATCGCGTGAAATAATGAGTTTACAAATGAGAATTCTTTGAGGAAACTATTGCATATCATAGGTCGCCGGCATACGGGCATTGACATTTGAGTTCAAACCAAACAACTTTAATACATTTCTATTGTCAGAAAATTCATATCAGGACCATGTTTATAGTTTTTTATAAATTTACATAAAAAGTTATGTTTTTTTTTTAAACATTACTCCATACAGCATTGAAAGATTGCAGAAACGTTGCATAGACTTTTATATTGAAATATTATATGGAAGTTGCGAAATATTTCTACAATGTTACTGCAAGCCTGCAGTAATGTTAAAATCCGTTAAAGTAGCTCTTAGAAATATTACAATGTAAGATTACAGTAATGTTACAGTGTAACGTATTTGTAACATTGTAATGCATTGTTACAAATATGCAGAACATTCAAACTTAATAGATTATAACTTTAAGAATATAACTCAAACTATAACTCAAACAAATTAAACTGATAAAAATAGTTATTATCTTTTAATCTTACTAGTTGATCTTTGCAATCTTTTTATATAATCATCGTGACTAAAAATTAAATGCGGAATAAGTGCAACATGCGCCGCATAGTGATAAACGAACAAACTAACGATTATCGAATAATGTTGTTTGTAATGTTTTTGGAATGTTATTGTAACATTATCATGAAATATTATAATTACATTCCAATAATGTCTCAAAAATATTACATTATAACTTGCATGATTGTAACATTATTGCAATGCAATTGCAATGTTCTAGAGGCTAATATTTTTCATTATTCAACATTAATATGTGTGTATATGTTTCTATAAAGTAACAAGTTGTAAATAGTTGTAAATAAATATATTTCTTATAAAAATGTTCATGAAAAATTGTTGAATGATGTGTATAGTTCTGATTTTTTATGATAATCTACAACTTACTACATCGCTCATGAAATATTCATGGAATGTTGTAGAAAGTTTGAATAGTTGTGATTTTTACAATAATCTATAACTTCTACAACTCATTATATTACTTATAAAAAATTGTAGAAATGTTGTTAAAATTTTTACAATTTACTATAATTTACCATGAATCTCTACAATTTTCACAAATTTGTAGAAAATTGTGATTTGTTGTTAAAAATTAAAATTTTTAGAAAAAATGTGTAAATTATTATAAAATTATTTCCATCAGGGCGATTAAGTAAGCTTATTTTCACAAATACCTTCCGCCTATTTCTAACAGGTTATGGGCCCAGATTGCGCGTGAATACGTTACCCGCTAAAAAACGAGAAAAGCGTGTGCATATGTGTAGTCGATGCGAAGCGTGTACGTATGTGTAGTACGTGTGAAATATCGTGAAAAGGCAGCCAAGCAAGTGCATCGAACCCTTTCTTTCGTTGCGAGTGCTATGCGATAATGAACAATAACAAAATGAGTGTAACGGGTTTTCGTATCGAACCATTAGAAAGAAAGACAATTACGATACGTGGAAGATACAAGAGCGCACACTATTAATTAAGAACGATGAATGGGGATACGTAACTGGAACGACAATCAAACCGGCTACTGGTGTCGATGCAATAGCCGCATGGATTAGTGTCGATTCTAAGGCAATGTTTGACTTAATCTTTACAATTGCACCCGAGGAACTGAAACACATTAAGGGCTGCACAACTTCCAAGGAAGTTTGGGACAAACTGAAGACAACGTACGAGTTACAGGGCTCTGCAAGAAAGGCCTTGTTGTTCAAGCGGCTAATAAAAAAAAAAGATGCAAGACAATGAAGACATGCGCACGCATCTCACAGATTTCTTTGATGTCATTGGAAAACTCGAGAATATGGAATTAAATATCGGCAAAGAATTGATTTCTATCCTATTTTTATATAGCTTACCAGATTCCTATGAACCGTTCAGAGTGGCAATTGAGGCAAAGGATAAAATTCTCGAACCGGAAATTCTCAAAGTGAAGATGATTAAAGAATACGAATCGCGTAGGAGTGACGGTGGTGCAAGGACAAGTGCCATATTTGCGTCGCGAAACAAAGCTAAGAAGTCGTAAAGATATAATTTAAACGGCGCGGACGCATAAAAATAAAAATTCTGATATAAAGTGCTTCAAGTGCGAGAAAAGGGACATCTCGCGAAACAATGCAAAAAAAAACAAACAAACTAAGAAGTCGACCGGTGACTTAACAAGTTGCGCGGAAGATATTATGTGTACGTTAATACACATAAAGTAGTATAGGAGCCACTATAGCGAGACAGGAATGTCGCTCCTTTTCTCCTCTGGCGCCAACTCCCTTGCTGTGAGCCAGAATTCCTTGTCCCACTGCCCTGGTGCCTGAGGAAAAAAAGAGTGGGAATTCGTGGACGTCCACGAGGCAATTTATATATATATACAGGGTGTCCGATAATTCGCGGATTACCCTTTAAGGGAAGGTAGAGCGTGTTATTCTGAATAGAAAAGTCCTGTACCATTTTGTGATTTTCTCAATATTTAAGAAAATATTAATTTTAAAAGATTAATTTTAAAGCCGGCGAAGTGCGCGAGCTCGCGGCGCGAAGATGTCTCCCACTGTTAATTGATACTCGATCCGCGGCGAAGCAATGGGAGGAGCACTTTGCGAGCATGCTTCGCTATGGAAACCGAAAAAAATACACACATAATGCGCGCTTCGTTTTATGTATGTGATCTTTTCATTATACGTATATTTTTTTCGTTTGCCATAGCGAAGCATGCTCGCAAACTGCTCCTCCCATTGCTTCGCCGCGGACCGAGTATCAGTTAACAGTGGGAGGCATCTTTGCGCCGCGAGCTTTTCGCGGCACTTCGTTGGCTTTTAAAATTAATCTTTTAAAATTAATATTTTCTTAAATATTGAGAAAATCACAAAATGGTACAGGACTTTTCTATTCAGAATAACACGCTCTACCTTCCCTTAAAGGGTAATCCGCGAATTATCGGACACCCTGTATATATATATAATTTATATATATATATATATATATATAATTTATATATATTTATATATATATATGCAATTATATATATAAACAATTTATATATATATATATATATATTATATATATATAAATTGTTTATATATATATTGTATATATATATATATATATATATATATATATATATATATATATATATTGCGACGACTTTTCCCTTCGCGAGCTCGGAGCGCGTCCGCCGTCGCGATCTCTCCGTCGCGCGGATGTTTCGTGGCGCCGGCGAACGGGAGTACGATTCGCCGGTCGGGAGATACGGGAAAAGGTCGATCGTCGTCAAAAACACAAGGAAATCGAGAAATGGTTACACGCCGGGAAGGAACGGGATGGAAGGTGTTCCGCGCGTGCCGTGACGAAGCTTTAATACTCGCGAGAATTGCAATTGGGCGCCAGATACGGTCTTGCACGTATCAATTTTCGTCGAATACGCGAGATAAGCGCGAAAAAGACGCGAAGAAAGAAGTCGATTTCGTCACGGGCGGACTAGCTCACCTAACGGTAGAGGGGCAGGGCGGATGTTGAACTTACGCGATATGGAAGCAAGAGGCCACACAGATAGAGCGACAAACACGTGAAAACGAAACTAAACTCGTCAAGCGTAACAAATAAATAACAGCTTTATTAATTTAGAAACGGTGCGTCCGAATGATAAACAAAGATAAACGGAGTTATGCCCGATGTCGATAATTTTGCAGAAGCGAGACTGGGTGTTCGAAACGACTTAGCGCCACCGAAACTAAGACGCCGTTAAATCATAATCGGTCGGGCCGGGGCCCGAGCGCAATTATACCAGGTCGATTATCGGACCCCTCGTGGATCGATAATATTCCGCTCGCTGTTCGGACATGCTATGCAAGGACCACATGCATCCGGTGCACCTCTAACATGCACCGCGCAGACGTCGCTCGAAACGCTCCATACACTATTACGCATTAATCGCGAATTCACTCGATCGCTAATCCACTTCGAACGAGGCATTCGACACCCATAAACCGAATTAATTTCGCGCGAAACACACTCACACTCGACGACTAACCGACGACATACATGATCGCGAAACACACTCACACGGCACGACCGACTACTCACACATACCGGACTTAGACGCTAGACGGGCGACAGATTTCGCGACTATCAGATTACGCCGTATTATCGAACCGCGATCTCCAGAGAGACGACTTACGCTGACTCTACCGCACGATATAAATCGAATCCGCGAAACCAATGATCCAGACGCTTCGGGGCTCGCTTCGCTTGCAGACGTGGCCGTGTCACAATCGCAATTTCGCTAATGCTAACGCGATAAACACCAATAATTTCGAGCCGAGCTCGAACGCACAAATAACGCGAAATCGCGGCCACGACGGCAGAACGAAGGATTCCGAACGCGATCGCGCGTGGCTACTTTATAGCGGGATAACCTCACCGGTAACGACGCTCTTCCCTCGGGAATCCGGGGGCTCGGCAGCTTCCTCCCGTTCGGCCTCCCGAGATCCAGCCGCAATCCTTCCTCAACCGCGGTGCTCTCAGCCGGGATCCCTCCTCGCTCTCGCTCACGCTTCACAAAATCGCTCTCGAATGTCGTTCTCGCCACGATACGTCTTTCGCCTTCCTACGCTCGCGCCAGTCTGACCCGGAAACACCGCGATCTAGAATCGGTAACGCCGGGCCAGCCGGGGATGCGCAACCGGGGTGCGTGTTATCACGGCCAATCACGCGATAACACGCGAGGCCGCTGCCTGACGGCACGCTCATGATCGTACCGGGGGCGCGCGCACCCCCGAGATCGCGATCAATATATTTTCCACGGGGCCCTTCGGAAAGGGCCTTGGCGAGTTCCGCCGGGATCTCGGAAACGAGGAACGCAACGGTGTCCCTCGCCGACCTCCTCTTTTTCCCGCCGTGTCTCGCGGCGGTGAAGCTCCTTCGGGATCCTTCGGGATACGTCTTTGCACGGTCCTGCGTCGAGGCGCGAGGATCCCCCTCGTCCTCTCGCGCTTCTCGCCACGCTGCTGAATTCGGTGGTTGATAATTCCTTTGCTGTTTTTCTTTCGTCCTCCCGAAGGTCCTCTTCCAAGTTGTTGTTATCTTTGTTTTTGCTGCGGCCGTGTTCGCTTCTCCGGTAAGGCTCCCGTGTCGTATCGAAATAAGGAAATAATATCATAATTAAAAAATGAAATATATCCGACAAATAACGCCCCTCTGGAGATTTCGGTACGGCTCTAATGTTTTGAGACTGGCGCGGATGCGTTTTCCGCGCTCAGCGATCGGAGAGGGATCCGGCGGACGTGCGCGGGACGGCAACGTCACACCATATATATATATATATATATATATATATATATATATATATATATATATATATATATATATATATATATATATATATATATATATATATATATATATATTATTTTTTTTTTCCGGACGAGTGGAAATACTTGGGCTTAAATCTGGGTCCTCCGCTTTTTTGGTCTGGGTTCTAGTGTGCTGGGCTAACTGAAATCTTACACGAGTGAGAATTAGATGGGGTATTTATGGAGAGGAGTAAATATCTCTGGTCCAGAGGCTCGGCGCTCCGATTGGCTCCTTATAGTGGTCGGCTACTTGATTGATTTCGAGTTGGAACGAGACAGAAAATAGTGCGATAGAGAAAGCCGACAAGATGTCTGACGTGTCATCAACCGGCAAAATAGCGATCGTCGAAGACAACGAAGTTGTCTCATGGCATCTCGTTCCTCCTCCCCTTTGAGGAAAACTAAAAGATATCATGCGATATACGATATCTTCCCCTTCCGGCCACTCTTATGGAAAATCTTGCAGCAACACGTGTGCTATGTGTCATCCACCCCCTCCTATCCTTCTTGCTGAAAAAAAGAGAAATCGACTAGTGTGGAATAAATTAACTGATATGGAGGTATACAAAATACATACGTTCATGTACGGACACGTCTGTCCCAACGGTTAAGACGTATTACGCAGGTAGACGTACATAGTGATGTCATCGTTGGAGACAATAGGAAGGGTTTTATAGTTAGGTACGCGAGTAGTTTCGACTGTTGGAGGTTTAAAGCGCTATGACGTGATCGCAGTGATAGAGAAGAAGAGAATAAAGGGAAAAAAATAAATATTTTCACAGCATAATTTAAAAATAAGAAACATTTTTATTTCTACTACGAGAATATGCACTATGTACATTGAATTATTTACATTTTTTTATATATACATAGATAAATATAGGATTTATAATTATTTACAAAAAAATATTTTGTATAACAAGACGGATCTTCAAAATTTGGCAGTTTGTCACAGAATTTATCAACGGTTTTAAGAAATTCTGCCTTCTCGGGAAGGTGTGAAGAATGATGAGGTGTATCCTCGAGGACGATGATGTCCATAGAGAAAAATGATTGCGGGGAAAGCTGGAAAAAATTAGGTGGCGTATCGTTAAGGACAGTGGTAGATTGCGGAAAAAACGGCGGTTCAGGGAACGGGTCTCCTGTAAGGTATACAGAGGCATAACTAGGAAGCGGATAATTCGAGGAAGTCGTAGGCTCAGAATTTTCTTTACGTGCGGAAAAACAACCGATAAAAATAATATCGGGTAAGTCGCTGTTGTTGGATTGAGTTGTTTTTTTGCTCCTGCGACAACCACGTTGGAAAGGGGTAGAGACAAAATACTCCCCCCCGACCTGGTTTTCACTATACAAAAAGACAAAAATATTATTTAATAAATGTCAAAGAATTAAAGAAATAGCATATGAATAAAATTTACTAAAAATCACTTTTTATATTTGAACTGTTGTACTTCAGACGATTTTTCCACAATAATGCTGTAGCTGCTGGGCTGCTCGGCGTTGTAACTGATAAGCGAAGCAGAGGAAAACTTGAATGTAGCCGGACAACTGGCACAAAAATACTGGCAAGTAAAGCTTGTAGAAAAACTGTTTTTAAATCCTTTTCTTTTTATAGTTTCTTCTGAGGCTTATTCTGATTTTTGGAAGTAGAAATTTTCCAAAATTTTAATTAATTAGAATTGTACATAAGTAGGAAACCAGAAACTTTAGTAAATTAGAAAAGTAGACGCCTGGCAACGCCATGTTGGTGACAATAGAGGCATTTTGAAAAATATGTGTGTACTTGAGCGTGGTAGAGGTATAGGAAGCTATGATGTCATTACAATGAGATGAGGAAAAAAACTATAAAAAAATCAAATTTAAGTAAAAAACATTTATTTTTATAGTAGTTTTACATACAATTAAAATATTACACAAGAGTAGATTCTGTAACATATTTTTGTGTGTGTAACACGTTTTTGTAACATATTATAATTAAAATAATACACAAGAGTATATTGTGTAACATATTTTTGTGTTGTGTAACACGTTTTTGTAACATATTACAATTCGAATTACATTATTAAATGAGACAACGCATAATATAATGTTTCATTTGTTTTTTTGTGAAGAAAAATTTTACGAAATAAGCGCACAATTAAACGATCGTTATGTTCGCAATCTTCGGTAAAAAGACTAAAAAACCGATTAAAATCATATCCATTGCACATATAATATAAAAATACGCATGTTTGCGAAAATATTCCTTGTAATTGTTGAGTATTCCATCGATGAATAATAGAGTTTCGGCGAAGTCGGAGGAGAAATCCTGGGTGCAAGGGTGGTATTCCGTATAGCTATCAAGTAGGTGGCTGTGCCATGCTCATCGAGGAAGAAGGCGACCCAGTGTTCTCCAGATCGATTGTGATCATCTGATTAGCGACGATGATTGTCCACACCCTCGGACTCTGTCGGCAGGATAAACTCTCACATGTCTGGCATTGATGTGTCGCAATGCTAGTAAAATTTTTTGAGAGTTTATTTTTTTGATTCGATGGCAAACGTACGAGTGATATTATATATTCGATAATTTCAGTATCTATCGGATCAGTATTTATCTCTTTTGGTTTCACGTTTTGATCATCTTGCATTGTCGAGTCTTCAATGCTTGTTTCGATCTTGTTTTTATCCATCAACGTCGATAAATCAAATTTTTCTTCTTTCTTTTTTCTTCTTTAATCGGTACGAAATTTTCTTTTTTCTCTATTTTACTATTTGACAGTGTTTTAATATTTTTATTTAGGACCTAAGAAATATCATCTATATTACTGATTTCCTCGTTTTTGTAGGATATTTCTCATTTATCTGGAGAGCGACAAGTAGTTGAAGCACTGTTGTTCTTAATGCCGTCGACGAAATTATTTTGCTCGAGTATCCAACATTTTAATTTGTTCGCGTTGCGTAATGCGCAATGAAAGATTCCGCATTTTCGAAATCCGTGATAACCACAATGTCGTCCGCGTTCTCCTTTTGACGTTAGATTTTTAAATGCAGGGGAAATATTTTCCAAATTATATACAGGGTGTCTCAGTTATACCGTTGTGAGGGTAGAGGACAGTAACTGAACAGTTCTTACCATTTTGCAATTTTCGCAATAATTATTGAAATATTAATTAAAAAGTATTGGCGAATAAGCACGCGTTTCGCGCGGCTATCGCGCGACTAAACCATGGGACGTACGCTTTAGGCGTGACAGCGCCGAGCTTCAGAGAGAGACAAGAGAGATACGCGAGAGACCAAACTTTTTCGTTGCCGTGCGACACTACGAAGCTCGCTGCTGGCACGCCTGGAGCGTACGTCTCATGGTTTAGCCGCGTGATAGCCGCGCGAAACGCGTGCTCATTTGCCAATACTTTTTAATTAATATTTTAATAATTATTGCGAGAATTGCAAAATGGTAAAAGACTTTTCTGTCAGTTTACTGTCCTCTACCCGCTCACGAGCGTTGGCACAATCTTTGCAGGACATCCTGTATATCTCTGGAGAGTAAATTTCTCAAGCAGCTTGCATTTTCGCTTCCTCTGACTTAAATATATCATACATGTTTTGTTATTTTGCGAAGATGCGATGTAAAATATTTTGGATTAGCTTCACCATCAAACCATTCAATACCGTGATAATTTCGTGTGAGCCAATTATTCTCTCGTCTTACATTTTCTGGAAATTTACCAAACGAATGCGAGAGCATCATAATCCAATATCCAACAAATTCAACGTCAATGGCGACAGCGACAACTTCTTTAGGGATAAATTTCGCGTGAGCATCGCGGAAACCTTGTATGTCGACGATTATATCCATATTACGAAAATCGGTGCCTTCTCGATAGCTAGTTTAAACTCTTCGCGAAACGGCGATACTCGTGTTTTGAATGAAACTGAAATCTTTTTTGACTACACTGCATGTTTTTTGATTCATTGCACGCTGATGTTAGCGTTTTGATCGGTCGTGGAGAGGGAAAAATTGCGGGAAAATTTTTCGAGTATTACGTTATAGCGGGTGAAAATCTAATCGGCAAAATCGACAATGACTTGACAAGACGAGTCGATTTTTATGACATTATCAAATTCTGCGTAAATAATACAGTTAATGGTCTCAGTGAGAGACTTCTCAAATAGCATTTCTAATCGTAAACTGTCATGTCTCACAAGATTCCTTCATAATTAGCCGATAAATCGGATGTGAGATCAAAAGCGAATAACCTTTTGAATAATCATCTCTGCTAATAGAATTTCCTTCATTCAAAAAAAATGGATACCTGTTCCTGTGAAGAGGGATAAGCTATGATAAGCTTCGACAAAAAGTGATTCTACCGCCGAGAAAGCAAGTAACGGTCTACTAGGAATTTACATGTCATCGACGTACAGCGAGAAGAAATTTATTCCGTAATTTTTGAAATTAAATGGATTTAATCTTCTATCATCATTAAATGTTTTATTATAGGCAAAATCGATTATTATTTTACTTGCAATACGCGTAAGCGTGTTAGGCGGCGATAGGAGTTTTTGGTTGAAATATACATCTTAAAGATGGAATGAAGCAGATGATTTACAGGGCCTATGGTGGAGACCGTGATAGTGCTCGTTCCTGCAATATATACTGCGGGATCGCCTGATGTTTCTACGCGTACGCGTAGAAGACTATTGAAGACTCAACATGGTGTGCGTGAAATTTAAATATTCTTCTCCGTGACCCGGGATGACGAATTCGGAGAGTTTTCCGAGAGCGAAGTGACGGATTTGTAATGAATCCATTGCGAACTTTCAATACCAGTTTGTGTAGGTGGCAAAGAGAAGAGATTCAGCTCACTTTTTAAACACTCATTTGAATGCGTGTGAAGAAAGGACATGCTTATTTAACATAAATCTTTCTTTATCGTCATTGTAATTTTCACCGTCAAATATGATTAAAATGATCTGTTTAAGAAAATATGTCGGATACATTACGTTTTTTACTGGTCTTACGATGTTTCGCGGTTGTCTTAAGTCTTTTCATCATTGTGTGATTTTTCTCCTTTTTATTTCTCACTGCTTTTGGGCTTGTTCTTTTTTTCCGCGCATCTTGAGCTTCGACGAACTTTTCTTCTAGTCGAACGTCGTTTACGTAATGTCGCGGATTTAACGATGCGAGTATTGAGCCTACCGAAAGGAAACTGAGCTATATGCATTTTCGCGTCCGCCTTATTTCCTGAACCTTTCATCAGACTAGATATTTTTTCCTTAGCTTTTCTCTTAAGATTATCGCACGATTCTTCATATCGGTGTTTGACCGCGACCTTAAAAGACACATTGTTTTCAACATCTTCGATTATATTAACACCGGTGCGTAAGTAAAGTTTCTTTCCCCACAGCATGCACACCGCTGGTTAGATAAGGCAGTATACGCCTGAACAATCTCCCGAGAGCGTGATCTCGATACCATGATCTCGCTGATATGGCGATCCTGCGAAAACTCGAGGAATTCCACCGCGACTACCGTCGTTTTGTAATGCGTTGTAATACATCAAATAATAATCCATTAATATTTAATTTTTTATCGCAACCGTTAATTATTTATATTTTATATTTTATATGTAATTGATACGTCTAAAGTGTCGCTGTCAACGTTCCAAATTCAAATAGTATACTCTGTCCTAGTTGATCTCTTATATCTATTTCGATTGTGCAAAGACACGATTTACGTAGAGGGATGTATTGAGCGTGTGAGAAATGCTTTATCTCAGTAGATGCAAACGTGTAATCATTTTCAACATCGATCGCAACTATTCGCAGAAAAGATTCATCTCCGGTAATATGAGGTTCGCAAATGTCGCAATAGACAAAGAGCTTGTCGGAGATACTGTGCAGCAAACTAGTTGGTTCGTCGGCTATTATCGCACGATCGCGTGGAAGTACGTAAAAAGGTGACGAAAAAATTTCAACATTGTTATAAATCCATGAAGGTAAAACATTGGTTGTAACTATTATTTTCAATTTTATCATCCTCATTCTCTATATTAAACCTGGTTTCATTATAAAACCATAATGGCAAACGATTCAACAATATCATTGAGCTTATTGTGCATATCAAATCCGAATTCGGAAATATTCGGCAAAGTTTGTCGGAAAAATTTGTATAATGAATTATATTACATTTCGCAATGTCGCAGGAAATTTTCATAATAATTTTACGACTGAAAATAGTGGCAAATTGCCGATATGTGAACCTACGGAATTAGCTAAGAAATTCATAGCTTCTATAAGATAATACATTTGAATAAATATCAGGCGATATTTCAGTTTTTACAAGCTAAATTATATTTTTTGAGGATTCTAAGAAGAATTCTTCAAAATCGATGAATTTTATTATTTCTTCACCGGACCGTATATGAAGAAAACTAATCGGAAACTGAATCTCCATAAGTGCTTCTTCCTAATGACCGTGCAAATCTATACGCTGAGGTAAATCGGTGGTAAAACATGTGATTTTATTCTCCAGAAAAAAACGCATGCTACTATTAATAGGGAAAATCATGTAAAATCCCTCTTCCCTCATTTTCGATTCAAAGATTTTAAGCTCGAAGCGGGTATCCAAGAGTCGAATTTTGAAGGATATCCTTGCCAACTAACTAGTAATTGCTTATTATTACCACGTCCTTTACTTCTTATTACGCGATTGACGATAAATTCTTCCCCTTGAAATTCTTTAATAACCGCTGCTAATTCTTATTCGTAAAAAAACCCATCTATAACTTTGCCCGTTAAATCACTTAGTTCGTATACACGCGGTTTTCTCCATTAGAGAACACGGTGAATTCAAAATATTTCTTTGCTCCATTTTGTCTCGTATTTTTTCTCAAAGGCTACTTTTGCTCTACTGACCCGTACAAAATCGCCTGCGTTATATTCAGCTTTTGTCCGCGATTCTTTCTCTGCTGGCGTCATTCCATCGACGATTCATATTTTCACGTGCGACACGTGCATTTTCCCGCGTAACGATTGCAGACTGCATTTTGATGGTGGAATGATGCGTGTGATTGTAAGCGCGAACAATATCCTGCAAAATGTTGGTACGCCACGTATTTTTATGCGTAAAATAACGCCACATCCGTTCCTTAAGCATTCTATTAAATCGTTCCATTATAGCTTTAGTATCGAGATTATGTGTTACGCGAAAACGAATATCTTTTTCTTTTAAGCAATTTTGTACATAACATGCAATAAATTTTTTACTTTTGTCGGTCTGCAGGTATACGTGTAAACGATTGTTGACTTCGTTACACGTGGAATTCGGTTTAGTAGCTCGCGACAAATTGGTCGTCGCTGAATATTCAGCATAATGCGAGGGATTATAATAGAATTGTTCGAGTTCTATCATTTAAGTTTACCAGTCGTGTAAACCTTTTCTTTGCCGATGACAGCTCTACGTAACCTCTTAATAATTTGTTGCCGTCGTCCTCATCAGCTGATATAAACATCGTATCACCTTCGCTTTCGCTCGATTCGTGCACCTTCGACACCTATACGACTTTGAGCGCGCGGATGAAGTTTTCGGAGTGGAACTTCCACGCGGTAACACGATTTTAATATGAGATTATGCGACCATATGTAATAAATCGCGATTTCTTATAAGATTGGAAGATGTGCCTATGTCATGTAATAAACGAGCAAACTAAATTCTTCCGGTTGCTTTTATTGTTTTCCTCTCGCGTATCGCATCATTTATAAGATCGGTGATATTCGAATCCTTTATGATAGTGCGGTCTATAGTTACGAGTCTTTGCCTTTGCCAGCTAATTTTAGATGACAGAATATTAATCAAATATTTTAATAGGACGCGTGCTTTATCACGATAAGTTTTCGGTACGCTGTTGATTATTTCTTTAATCATTTAAGCCGATTGCACGTGTTTTTTTTCCGAAACTACTACTATTATTACTACTACCGCCACCTATTATTACTACATCACCACACTCGCTACTGATTAAAGTTAATGTTTTCATAAGATCGTATCGACGTTATCTAAATTCGTTTCTTTGTTTTTCTCGTTATTGTCCTCGTCTGTGCATCGTCGCGTAAACGCATTTTTGCCTCGCTAACAAAGTGAAAGTAACGTTGAAGTACTTCTTTATACAATTTTCATCTTTTGTCCTCGTCGACAGGAGTCGCGAGATTCTAAATACGCCACACCTCCGCGTTAAGTCATGATAAAGGTGTTCCCGATGTCTGTGCTGAATTATTATTAACATTTTCCGTATTTTCCCGAAAAATACGTATAGAGAGGATTGTATTTTTCTCTTTAGTCGCCGATAATCCGGTATAATACAGCACCAAATGTAGGGCTGATATAAGATAAGATAACCCGTCTTGTTACATCAACAATTATTTTTAGTCTTCCAATTACCCTCTTTTGTCGCAACACGTCGTAGAATCGTTTTATGTTTGGCTAAATGCTTTTTATCGCTACACCGAAGCAATACGTTACCCTTGAACGTATTGAAAGTGCACTCTTGAATACACTTCAGAAGCTTATTGTCGGCCGTACATAAGAATGCTGTTCTTTGATTTTTTTTTCAAATGACACAAAGTTTTCTAAAGACATAAGTTTCTCTCCGATAGAACATCTAACATTCTTTATTGCTTTATGCGATGTCAAAGAGGTCGAATTTTTATTACTCTCACCTTTTTTCATCATTACGATGCAATTACATGTCTGACAAATTGCGAACGCGAATATTGCCCTTTATACATCATCTTCTATTGTTCAATCTATAACGGTATGTAAAGGGTGAGCTCCATTTGAACACGTAACGATTGGACACCGCCCGATTGAACACGCATTATTGGATATGTTTTATTGGACGCGAAAGCGATATTTGTCTGGAGTCGATTGTTTCAAATCGAGCAATAAATACCCGTGAGGTCTCGATGTAGCGTTGTAGTACGCTTCTTCTATAAATTATGAATCATTGGGATATATTTGGCGCGCTAGATGATGAATTTGTGCACGATCGCGTGAATTTTTGAAAACTATGTAATTCGCGTTGAGAGATATGTCGCGGCGTCCTTGATGAAATAGATTTTACGAGATGAGTATAACACTGAAATTCTTGTGATGATTTCCTTCGGTAAACAGATTTCTGATAACGTCGCACGACGATGATTCTCTTATAAGATAGTCAATTATCATTAATTTTGGTGAGAGCGGATTGTTGAAATAATCTTCCGGACGCGGTAACTCTTCGCGAATTATATTTTTCTTCGATTTCAAAGCATTATTAATGTAACCCGTCTTTTATGCTCTTTTTTCCTCTTTTTCTTCCTTTTTTTTTACTTGCGGCGTACTGTAAACGCTGATACGCATCTTGCCACTCTGCGTAATAATATAAAATTCTCTCGAATCGAACATCCGATGGCAGATAATTATCAAAGAAACATTTTTACGAAAATTGTTTTTCCACATCCCGTAGGTCCGCAGACGATCGACGTCCATGTTTCCACTGTATGTCCATTTTGCGAAATGAACGATTTGGCATTTGCGTACGCTTTCATAAATATAAAAAAGTAACCGATTATAGTAACGTAAAAAATATGCACATTCTTCTTCTTCCTCTTATAATAGGACTAAGTCCTGTTAGCTCCATTATTATTTACCACTTGTGATCCTGAGGTCCAACTTTCGTGTCAGCGCTTAGGTGGTCTGCCAACCAATCGTCTGGTGTTTGGTTTTTGTGACTTCGCCCATTTTGATAGCTGTTCTGGGCTCATCCTGTCAATGTGATCCCTTCAATGTCGGCATCGTGCTCTCGTCCATCTTACCACATCCTGTATCTCGAATTCTCTCACTATATCGCTACTTCTCACTCTATCCCTGAGGCTGAACCCCTTGATAGCTCTCAGTATCCTCATTTCCGTTGTCCTTATCATCCTTTTCGTCCGTGAACTTTCGACTCTTGTCTCCGCTGCATAGGTGAGTACCGGTCTAATGCAGGTTTTGTATATCCGGACTAATGCAGGTTTTGTATATCTTACTCTTCGTGCTCATATATTTGTTCCGCAATACTATGTCCCTAAAGTAACTGGCGATACTGGCTACTTTGTTTGCCTGCATTCTTGCTTCATTACCTCGCGAGGTATCTATCGCTAGATGTTTCCACCTCCAGGTAATTGAAGCCCATTACTTGTTCGATGATATGGTCGTTAACTATTAGCTTGCACCTAATCGGGTCCTTTGCGATCACTATTGCCTGGGTATTTTTGTGGGATATAAGCATATTAAATCTTTCTGCTGTTGTTTTGAACTTGTTGAGCAGTTGTTGTATCTTCTTTCTTGGCTACAATGACCGCATCATCTGCATAGCACAGAATTCTCAGGAAACGATCTTCCATCGTGTACCCGGCCCCAACCTCATTCACACCTCTGATGATCTGATCCATAATGATGTTAAAAAAGGCATGAGCTTAGACTGTCTCCCTGCCTGATGCCTGTCGACACTCCAACTTTTTGTGTTAGGCCCTGGCTCGTCTTTATCCTGGTCCTGTTGTTGCTATTAAGTTCTTTGATTATGCTTATGTGCCGTTTATTAACATTATTTTGTTTTAGGAGAGTGATCGTTCAATCGCACCCTATCGAACGCCTTTTCGAGGCCCACGAAATATGTAAACATAGTCTTGTTAAACTCTATTGCTTTTTCTATTAATTGCCGTAGGATAAAGATTGCATCTATCGTAGATCTATTTCTGCTCGGAATCCTTGTTGTTCTTCTAGGAAGATCAACTTTGCTGTTAATTTTTTGTGTGAGCATCTTGGTTAGTATTTTCTGTATAGAGCTTAGCAATGTTATGCCTCTGTAATTGGGATTGTTCTTTAGTCCCTTTTTGTATATGGGGAGAGTTATGCTTTTCTTCCATTCTTTTGGTATTTTGCCATTCTTTTCGATCTTTTGGAATAGGTTTGTGATCTCTTTCATAATTTCGTTTCCTCCATACTTTATCAGTTCGTTGGTAATGTTATTGATTTCTGGCGATTTTCGTGTTTTTAATTTCCTTATAGCTGTTTGTATATCTTCTTTTGTTATTGTCATTTTCCGCGGCTGCCACTGGCGATGGGTCTGTTGACGAGTCTCCTTCTTCCTCCGCCTCGTTAATCGGGTGTTGGTAGAGATTCTCAAAATACTTCATCCACTTTTCAGGCCTTATAGCATCTATTTGTATTTCTTCGTTTACTGGTCTTTTCCTGTTCCGCAGCATGTTCTATACTTTCCTTTGTCCCCCATATAGGTCATGTTCAATTTCTGATGAGAATCACTCCCAGTAATTTTTTTTGAGTTGTTTGATTTCATTGGTTGTTCTATTCCTGATTTCTTTATATCTTAGATATTCTATTGGTGTTCTGTTGTTAATATATTTTATGTATGCGTCTCTTTTTTCCTTCGTCAGATTCTTGACCTCCTGTGTGAACCATGGCTTATTTTTGGATTTGTGTTCGTTGTAACGACCTGTGTCGTTACTAAAGCCTCGCGGATCGTCCACCCGTCCGCAAAAGAGGCCAGCGCTTGGCGCCCCATAAATTTCACATATCCGCGCCGCTGCGAGGCAGCGAGCCCACCGTATAAGCCACCGCTGGGCGATGCGATCCCCCACTAAGGTGGTGCGAGCCTAAGTAAGGGAAGCCGGCCGGGTATATAAGCCGGCTCGCGACACCATTCCCTGGTCCCGATCCTCTGGACATTCAAAGCCTCAGAGCGTTCTCTGAGTCTCCAGTTGACCGATCCTTATACCGTTCCTTCTAACCTGGTCTAGGAGACGAGCGCTCTCGTCTCCGGCCGAGTGCTCTCGGCGTCCAGTCCTGTCGGTGCGGAGGAGTGCTCTCCCTTACACCAACCATCTCCGGCCCGAGGGACGAGTGCTCTCGTACCCTGTCGAGTGCTCTCGACGACCGGCGCTGTCCGTGACAAAGAGTGCTCTCTTCGTCGCTTACCTCGCGATACCGTCGACTTCGATCGCGCGACAATCTCCCGGTGATCTGCGACCGAGAGCCTTTAGGCTCAATCCATTGTACGCATCGCGTCCGTACTTATTATTTGTATATACCGCGCCTCAGTAAGACTGGCTCGTGCCCGCTTGTGACGCCAGGGACAGCATCTCTCCAGCGCCTAGTCCTCAGAATAAGTCGCGAAGCATGCCGGCCCTTAGTCCTTTTCAGGATGGGCCGCTGAGCGTGCGCATCCTCGGCACCAGACATCACGTCCTGGCACTTGCGTTATCTCATATCTGGACCAGATTAGGAGTAGCCGATTCCGTTAGCTGATTTCGTTTCTTTCGTTACGGGTCGATCCCGTCTCCTCCAATTGTATTCGCGAGTCCTATGTATTGGCCGATTCTGTTGTAGTATATATTCATGCAAATAAATCATTGTTATTTGTTGGCCAAATCGAGTGTGTAATTTGCGAGCTTGAGTTGATTCTCTGCCTTCTCCCGAATTTTGGAACCGACGAGCCGATCCGTGGCGTCGAGGAAGGTAGATCGTTACATCGTTGTTCTTAGTCCTACAGCCTCTGTTGCACTATTTATGATGTTTTCTTTAACTCTTTTCCATGCTATCTCAATGTCGTCTTCCTCCGTAATTTTATTGAGGGCAATTTTTTCCTTCAGTCTTCTTACATAAAGTTCAAGTCCTTTCCTGTTTCAGGGATTCCACATTAAACCTAGAAACGTAGTTAGGCTTCTTCTTTCTTAATTGTATTTATCCTACACGATACTTGCACAGTACTAGCCTGTGTTGTGTACCGGCATTTGCGGAGGTTAACGTCCGCAGTCCAATATCTGTTTAAGGTGTACGTTCCTGTTGTAATTACATAATCGATCGTTGACTTCTGTCCCCTGGTGTTTGCAAATGTGTGTTTGTGCTGGACTTTGTGGTCAAAGTATGTGTTGTTAATCCTTAGTTCGTTATGGGCGCAGTGATATCAGCATGTTCCCATTTTTGTTCAGCATTTCTTTGTTGAATTTATGCATTACTCCCGAGATACTGTTGTTATCGATCTTTGAGTTAAAATCGCCCATCACGAATACTCTATTTTTCGTAGGTATAAGGTCCAGTGTTTCTTGTAGAGTATCGAAAAATCTTTCTGTCTCCTCTTTGGGTCTGGCGCGTAAATACTCACGAAATGGGTTCTTTCTTTTCCCAACTGTGCTGTTATGTACATTATGTTGTGATTGATGTATTTCATTTCAATGTTTCCGAAGTGGATCAGTATGCCTACTCTTGTCTGTGCTCTGGTATGCTTGTCAACCACGCTGTAGAACAGGATGTGATTTTGGTATCTTATGTTGCCTCTGCCCTTTTTCTTAGTTTCTGAGAGCAGATGTCTACTCTATGTTTTTCCATTTCCATGATGACTTCCTGGTCTTTGTTGTTCCAGAACGTGACATTCCAACATCCAAATCTGGTTATGTTCCTTTTCCATTTTCGTTTTTTCCGTTTTCTTGCCATGTCATTAGCCTGTAATGTCCGTCCAGTATCCGAGGCTAATGCGGTGGTTCTGTGAGCGTTATCCTTTTTACGGTGAGTAGGCTGCTAAACCTTGCCCACCAATCTCCTTCTTTATCCGGGCTTGGGACTGGCCTTAACGTTCGCCGAGCTGCTCCGCCCAGTTCTCGTTGAGGGCGAAGTTTTGCACGAATATCTTTAATATTGCTCATGTACGTGAGGAAATAAACTTATCCCCGCTCCGGAGGGGCTCTATCGCGGCCACTGCATGCTTGCGCTAGCGTTTCCGGTCCGCGTACGAGCGAAAAGTATCGCGGCTGTGTTTCTTTTTCCGAAGAAGAGGGGAAATGTGTATAAATAAATTCTTCGAGACAGGGTAGAAAAAATTATTTCCGAGTTCTCCAACATTTGAAGCAACGTGTATTGCTATGCAAAAAGCGCCATCGTGTATTATTCGTGAAAAGTTATGTCGCGAGTGTGCGATTCTAAAAATGTCGGGGCTTAAAAATATATTACGCAAGTGCATAATTATAGGAGCGAATTCATCCACGATAAACAGTGAATGATATTTATCCTCATTGTCGGATGAATCGTTGGAAATTAATTACGTGGTTTTCTGATCTTTTGCGTGCGCCTGTTCGGACACTGTACTAGCAGCAATTGTATAAATTAGGTTATTTCAACGATTTTGACGAATTGCTACATATCGCGAGTGAGATAGTGGAAATGCGAGAGGCATTTAACCATGACGAGGAGGATGCAGGAGGGCTTATAAGCTTCCTGCTAGCGGTAATCGTTTGACAGGTAAGCAAAATGTTTTTATTACTGACTATAGTACAATTGTAATGTAACCGAATATATGAAATAATGATAAAATTTTCAAATTTATCACATAATTTATAGATCGTAACACTCAAGTGAGTACAAGCGCACAAGAAGCTCCTGCTCAGGCACAGAAATGTAAGACTGAAGAAGAGCTCGGAACGGAGTCTTGGTGTAAGTTATTTAAAAAATAAAATATTAATTTTCAAAGACACGTTTTAACAAGAATAATCATAAAATTTTAAGAAAACAAAAATAATTTAGGTATAATTTTTATTTTATTTATAATTAAATATTTCTTTTGTTTTGAAAGTGCAGAGAGGCGATGATAGGCGAAAGAAAAAAATACCGACCGATGAACATGTGACACAGGCTCAAAATACCGAGGAAAGAAGCAAAGAAATCGAGTCGAAAAATCGCGCTTCTAATCCTTCGCCGATGACGGAGGAGGCTGAAGAGGAGGAAGAAGAGATGCCGCTCCAATGACAACAGCAACAGGTCGGTAATAATTTTAGCAACATAAATTTATTGACGGAAAATACGCGGCAATTTAGGAGATTTGCTATAATGGGAAGGAAGCGAGTTTCGTGATACGAGACACGGAGATATAAATATTTATAACGCATTAGACAATGCATTTCGCGAAATTCACGCGTATGTGCTAAATACGTCAATCGGCGATTATGTAGGGCTACCTTTCATTCGTCAAATTTAGCACATGGACCCGCGGATATATCGTTCCGCCTTGCGCGCGAATTAACATACGAACATATTTGGAGATTCATAAGTTCGGTAGCGCAGAGTGCCGAGAATCTCCATATCGCGGAACATTTCGTGTTTTCAATGTTTCTTTCGGGTCGCGGTCGCGTTAAATTAATTCACGAGGACATTGTAAAGCGCTTGATAATAATTAGTAATAGCTAATAATTAGTAAGCGCTAATAATAATTAATAATTCGAAAAATTTATGTTTTCCGCGTTCTCTTGTAGTAACTCGAGTTTATTGTGAACGCGGTAATTTACGCATGGGCAAATTGCACGAAAAATGGAAAAATATAAAACATCAACATTCCCTTCAGCACGAGCTGGCAATACAATTGGTTAGGAATGCTGGTGTTACGATAACTGAAAAGGATTGCGGAAATGCAGAAATCGAGCGCTTTCAACGATATCTCGCAGTTGATAACATCGCGATTGTGATTTATAATTTCGCTACTTTCGATCGTGCGAAACCAATGTACGGAATCGCGACACTTACTTCTCTCGATCATGAACTCGCGCTATGTCTAAATATAATGTATTATGAGCGTTTACGGCATTATAATCCCATTGTAAATTTAAATGCCGTCGCGGGTTGTAGAAATTATTGCGAGCCATGCAATAGATTATCGGTTATATAGGTTATAGGTTATAGACCATATAGGCCATATAGGTTATCCGAACGATAAAACGGCTCTCTGTCCGAATAAATGTCCGCGTTCTTTCATCGTGCCACCTGTAATAGATCAGACACGGAAATTATAAAATGCAACGCTTGTAAACGAACATTTTTCTATAAGATATGCTTCGAGCGTCATCATAGAGTAAAATCATACGACGGTAAATTATCCGAAAGTGTTTGCAATGTCGTACGATTTTGCGACGTATGTGGTCGTATTATTAAATTTAGCACGAATGCGGTGTTTCTTACTGCAAATTATGCGGTTCGCCAAAGTCAGAGAATCACTTATGCTACATGGGTTGTCCTGTCCAATCGTGCGGTATTTAATCGTGCGGTGTTCAATCGTGCGGTGTCCAATCGCGCGGTATCTAATCATGCAATGTACGTATTCAATCGTGTAGTGTCCGATCGTTCAGTGTCCAATCGTACGGCGTCCAATTGAGCGATTTCCAATCGAGCAGTGTCCAATAAAACCCATCCAATCTTTACGTGTCCAAATGGGATACGCTCATGCAGTCTCTTCGTTAATGATTTCTCTAACGAATTGTCAGCTTCTTTATCTTCGTCAATTTCGTCAACTTTGTCATCGACAACGACAACGGTGCTGAGCAAGAAGGAATGTAGCATTCGTGTTTTATAATTTTGAAACACTACAAGATGAGACGCTCGAAGTTACAACTACCATAAAAAAACACATTCCCTCTTTGCGTAGCGCAACAAATCTGCGAAGCGTGCGCGAAAGAAAATAATTTGTTCGTGCGGTGTCGATGGTGTGGAGTGCGATAGTTCGTATTTCGTCATGATTCGGTAAAACAATTTGTCGATTTTGCAACGCGAGCGACAAAATGTTTCAAGCAAATCATCTGTATAGCGTATAATGCAAAAGCGTTCGACGCTCAATTTATTTTAATGTATATTGTCGAAAATCATAATAATTTAGAGCCTAAATTAATATTAAGCGGCACAAAGATTGTGCTATTAACGGTAGGATATACGAAATTCATCGACTGTGTAAATTATATGCCGATATTTATTCGATTTACCGAAGGCTTTCGGATTGCAGAATACGTCGAATAAAGGCATTTTTCCACATTTGTTTAATACTGTCGAGAACCAATCGTATGTCGGACCCTTACCAGACATACATTATTATTCTCGGAGTTAATGAAAAGTAGCACGAACGCTTTCTTGCATGGCATACCAATATGCAGCAGAAATACACAGTATTTGATTTCCAACACGAAATCATTCACTATTGTCGTACCGACGTCGATATTCTTCGACAAGCGTGCATGGCGTTTAAAAAAATTTTTATCGATTGTAGAAATGTGTGTCCGTTAGATGAATGCACAACTATTGCTTCGACGTACATGACTGTTTTCTGGAAAAACTTTTTGCACTCGAATACGATAGGCGTCATTTCGGCAGGTGGATACAGAAAAGCAAATAATCATTTGCGTAAAGCTGTGCAGTGGTTGATATGGATGGAGCGCGAGCTCGGTCATTCTATAAATCACGCAGGGGCGCGATTGAACATCGTACAATCGACAGCACGCTCGTCAATGGATATTACGAAACGTCTGATAAGTCGAGAATGAGCAACGTCATGTACTGCAATTTCACGGATGTTTTTGGTACAAATGCCCGTCTTGCTTTCCTTTGAATCGCAACAGACCGATTTCATCATCGGATTGTAAGGATCGTCTCGCGTTACGAGCGAATTCTTGCAATCTCGTCAACGGAAATACTCTGTAATGGAAAAGTGGGAATACTCTTTCGATCGCGATATATGAGATAATCGTGAAATGCGTGAATATCTCGACAACCACCTGCTGGTGGAAATATCTCCGATTGATCCACGCGATGCATTTTTCGGCGGACGTACGGATAATATCGTGACGCGATATGAGGTTGCAGGTAACAGATAAAATATGTTACATGGACGTATGTTTCTTGTACCCATATATTTTAAAAACAAGTGCTTTCCCGATCGGTAATTCTAATATTTATGTCGGCAATGAATGTTCCGCATTAATCGGGAAGGCACCGAATTATAATTTTAATACATTGGAAGGACTCACACGTTGTAGAGTACTCGCTCCGCATAATCTATTTCATTCCTTACTCCCATATCACGCAAAGAGAAAATTACTTTTCGCATTGTGTCGCAGTTGCTGTGAAACCTTTTCGCAAACGACCTGCACACATGACAATGCGAATGAGCGCGAATTCAAGGACACTTGTGTGTCCTGAGAATTACGCAAGGCCGTCGAGAAGGGTTATCTCGTGACGGCGGTAAGTGAGATTTGACAGTACAAAGTCAGCCACATCGATCATACGATGCATCAAGAAGGATTATTCGCTGAATATATAAATACATTCTTGCAACTTAGACAAGGAGCCAGTGGATGGCCAAGCAAATGCGGGGAAAATGACAATGATGCTAAAGAACAATATTTACGGAAATATAAAAAGAAATATAAAAATATTGGTTTCGATAAGCGCAACATCGTACGAAATCTCGGTTTACGCTCTGTCGCGAAGCTGTGCTTAAATTCTTTTTTGAGAAAATTCGGCCAACGATCCAATTTGACTAATACAGAAATCGTGAGAACGCAGCAACATTTTATGACTTTGCTGACGAGTGCCGAGCATGAAATAATCGATATTACTCGTGAACGATGGGGTAATGTATATTTCATGGACTGCGAGAAGAAGCAGTTGTTTCCTTCCCATTGACTAATGTGATAGCGGCATATACGACTGCACAAGGTCGTTTAACATTATGTTCTTATTTAGAACGATTAGAACGTCGTGTTTTGTATTACGATACAGATTCATGTATTTACAGGAGTAGCGGCGATTCGAATGAATATGAGCCGCGTTCAGAAAATTTTTAGACGATATGATTGACGAGCTCGAGAGCTATTGCAGTGACAATTATATTGAAGCGTTCGTGTCCGGTGATCCGAAATGTTATGCTTATATCATACGCCAGACGGTCGAACGTACGAATCATGTAAAGTTAAAGGCATTACTTTAAATTATGAAAATTTACGGATTATTAATTTCAATAATATTAGGGATTTATTATTAGTTAAAGAGACAGAAAATGAAGAGGACGACGAAAAGACTGAAACTTCGATTATTTTTTTATTAATTAAATTTACGATTCAGGATAATTCGCATTTCATAAGTTAGTAACGCGAAATGAAAGTATGTGAGCCTGTATTATTAAAACGTAGATTTATTAATAATCTTGTTCACTGCCATACGAATATATATAATAGATAAATAATTTTCCATATTCTATTTTTCTCGACTCTCACACTTTTATCGCTGTAATAACTTAGCAAAGAATTCACATATTTTCCGCCATCCGTTAATAGTTAACATCTTTTTGTAAATGTTGTAAATATTATATATTTAAATATAAATAATTTGTACAGAACATCGTATTTCTGCTGCAATATAAATTAAAATGTTATTAATTTTTTAAAGTAATTCCGTGAAAACATTTAATTTTTTCTTTTTGTCTCCTTCCTTCCTTACCTCTATAACATCATATCTAAACCACCGCAACTGCTATAATTGCTATAACCGTTGGAATAGACGTGTCTATACATGAACGCATGTATTTCGTATTTCGTACCTCCATATCAATTTATTCCACACTAGCCGTTTTCTCATTTTTTCAGCAAAAGGGTAGGAGGGGGTGGATGACACATAGCACGCGATTGCTGCACGATTTGCCGTAAGGATGACCGGGGGAAGATGTCGCATGTATGTCGTACGATATCTTTCGGTTTTCCTCAAAAGAAAGGAAGAGGGGGTGCCATGGGACAACTCCGCTGTCTTCGACGATCGCTATTTTGCCGTTTGTTGGCACGTCAAACATCTTGTCGGCTTTCTCTTTCGCACTATTGTCTGTCTCGTTTTTCCATCTCGCAGGAACCAAACTGCCGGCCACTATAGAAAGCCAATCGGAGCGCCGGGCCCCTAAGTCAGAGAAACCTACTCCTCTCCATAAATGCCCCATCTAACTTTCACTCTTGTAAGATTTCAGTTAATCTAGCACACTAGGACCCAGACCAGAAAAGCAGAGAACTCAAGTTTAAGCCCAAGTATTTCCACTCGCCCGGAAAAAAATTAACAAAAATAAAAATAGAAAAAGAAAAATATATAAAAATTGCCTCGTGGACGTCCACGAGTCCCTATTCTTTTTTTCCTCAGGCACGAAGGCAGAGGGACAAGGGGACTTGGCTCATAACAGAGGGTCGGCGCTAGGGGAGAAAAGGAGGGACATTTCTGTCTCGCTATAGTGACCCTTATACTACTACAGAACGAGATTGCAACCGATGGTTCCGCGAACGACGTAAAAAGCGAGCAAAAATAGTGCGTAGATTCAGGCGCGATATCGTATATGTCGAACGATAAAAATAATTTTAGCGATATACATACAAATGATGGCAGATCTGGCGGAATTTCGCGAACAACGCGTCGACAAAAAGTGGTAAAGGAATAGCATGAGTGAACATTAATAACAAAACAAACGTAACAAAAGGAAAACATTGTTAAAGGACACATTGTTCGTACCGGATCTACGAACAAACTTGATGTCCGTGGCGAAGATTACAGAAGTTATTTTTCGGAAAACGAAAGCCAGTGTAATATTGTAATTACGCGCAGAAAAACCGTTATGACCGCTAAACGTAAAAATAATTTATACCTCGTACCGGAAGCAGAAGAAACCGCGACCGTCGCAAAAATCGGAAGAGCCAAAAAAAATCCATGGCAGGATCTACACGTAAAACTCAGATACTTAAATATTAAAGACTTGATATTGTGGAATAGTTTTCATGGCTCAAAAGAGTGAAATCTTCAAAAAGATCATAGCTTTTAAGGTAAAAGTGAAAAAACAAATGGGACTAAAAATTAAAATGGGACTAAACAAACGGGACTAAAAATTAAAATCGTAAGGTTCGATAACGGTCGCGAATATCTCAGCAAATTCAGAGACTTCTTCGAAAAGGAAGGAATAGTGCACCAACTTACTACCGAGTACACGCCGGAACAAAATGGTGTGGCAGAGCGCTTCAATCGGATATTAGTTGAAATGGCAAAGTGTATGTTAATCCAACTTACTATCAAAATTTTGGGCCGAAGCTATATTGACATCAGTCTACATACGTAATACATCGATGTCCATGTAGAACATTAAAGGGAGATCTACAGCCTGGACCGGGAAGAAGCTAACTGCATGTCATCTACACTCATTTGGGAAAATGGCGCATATACTGGATGAAAATGGTAAACACGGTAAATTCGACTCAAAAACAATTAGATGCATCTTCATTGGCTATCACTTCCAAAGCATATAGAATGTGGGATCCAAAGTCTCGTAAAGTATTAAAGAGTCGTGAAGTATCATTTTTAGATGAGTTTCCAGCAAAGAGAGTGCCGCAGGAATTAAAGATAAAGATATCTTGCTGCAAATGTGCTCAAAAGAATAAAATCATACAAATGCCAACCCGATACAAGAGCCAAAATTATCTCTAATGACGATGACTCAACTGATGATTTTCACAGCATTGACTCAGCAGAAGGAGAGCAATCCTCATCTAGTAACTCGGACATTTTAGATTTCCCCAGCGCCAGGTCCTCCAACTTTTCTTCAGGTAGACTGAGAAAGTACTATGCTTGCAGTTAAAGCTCCAAAAGAGCAGTCAAGTAACGTTGAACCTAATGAAGAAGAATCTAAGGATATCACAGCAGAAAACGAATCAGACGAAAACATCGCCTTAAGCACTGAAGAAGAACCCGACGAAGAATTTGCTGGATTAACTAATCTCGATCCGAGAAGCGCCAAGCTCGCTTTGGCTACACCTGAAGTCGATAAATGGAGAGTAGCAATGAGAAAGGAGTTCGATGCACTCATGAAAAATGAGACGTGAACTGTCGTCAATCGAAAGATCGAAAGATTATTGGCTGCCAACAGATTTTACGCATCAAATTAAATGTAAATGGCTTAATTGAACATCAAAAAGACCGGTTAATTGCAAGAGGATTTGCGCGAAGTCGCTACACCGATTTTAATGAAACGTTCACTTTTGTGGCACGAGCCGAGTCAATAAATCTTGTCATTGCTCTCGCATTGAAAAAAGGACTCGAAGTCCACGAACAGGACTTTATCAGCGCATGTCATCTGAATGGTGATATAGAAGAGGAATTATACATGAAGATCCCAGACCATTTGCCAAGTATTCTGAGTGAAGCAGAATTACATAGGATTCCCAAGAACAAGGTGCACAAGCAAGAAAGGCATTATACGGATTAAAACAATCCGGATACCAGGTTTACCAAACTTGAAGAAAAATTAAAATCAATGAACTTTAAACAGGAGCCGACAACTGTGTGTATACACATTGCAAGACAAAAATGATATAATCGTGATATATGTCGATGACGTCATCATCGATGCAAGCAATATTAAAAGAATGAACGAAATCAAAAAGCAATTATTCAGTTTCGAAATAAAAAATCTTGGAAGAATTCATCATTGCCTTGGAATTCAATTCACTCAAACCAATCACAGTATCACTATGGAACAAGGAAAATATGCCGAGTAAATACTCAAGCAATTTAATATGACTGAGTACAAGGCTGTAATAACTCCAATCAGTACACCCATGAAGTTATCCAAGGAAATGTGTCCAAAAGACGACGCCGAACGGAAAGAGATGTTAAAAATACCATACCGGAGTCTAATTGGATCTTTTATGTACTTCGCGGTATCGACGCACTCCGACATAGCCCAAGCAGTCACCATCTTAAAGCAATACAATTTCAATTATGGACTTGAACCCTGAAAGGCAGCAAAATGCGTTCTTCAATATCTTAAGGGGCAAAACGCGTTGAATTAGTATTCAAAAAGACGAACAAACCTCTAGTCGCATTTGCTGACGCCAATTGAGGAGCGGATATAGATCATCGACGATCGTACACTGGCGTACGTATTCCAAATGGCAAACGCAGCAATGAGCTGGATGTCATGCAAGCAGAAATCTGTAGCGATATCAAGAAGCCGAGTGCATTGCCCCATCGGAAGCAGCTGAGGAAGCAGTCTCAATACACAAAATACACACATAATGAAAAGATCACATACATAAAACGGAGCGCGCATTATGTGTGTATTTCTTTTGGTTACCATAGCGAAGCATGCTCGCAAACTGCTCCTCCCATTGCTTCACCGCGGACCGAGTATCAATTGACAGTGGGAGGCATTTTCGCGCCACGAGCTTTTCGCGGCACTTCGTTGGCTGATCTTTTAAAATTAATATTTTCTTAAATATTGAGTAAATCACAAAATGGTACAGGACTTTTCTATTCAGAATAACACCCTCTACCTTCCCTTAAAGGGTAATCCGCGAATTATCGGACACCCTGTATATATATATAAAACAAAATTTAAAACAATTGCAAAGAAAATTGTCTGCGTATTATAATATTTTTCTTGGTAAAAATAATAGTACTAGGTGAAGAAAAACGAATACGGGATCGAATACGCGACCTCCATACTTGAGGCGCTGTATTTAATTCGCTGCACCACGCTGGCACTTACAAGGATAAGCTTAGTCCCCTCTGATTTCAATGCGCTTGATATACGCTGTAGTACTGTTTTCTCATTAATCACAGGTAGAGCCACTCGATGCAATTCTCAACCATTCACGAGAAAAATTAGTTTAAACTTTCCGTGTTATGATAGATTCATAATCGCGGTTAGTTAACTAGCAGTCATAGCCGAGAACGTAAGGCGAACCGAATACTGCGATGAACTTTTGTCTGTTAGTGGATGCTCTAATGCCATAATATTAAAGTAGCATAGTAAAATTTAAACAGCGATTTCTCATAAATGGTTGAATAGTGCACCGTCTTTGAATAGCATTTGTTAATTTTATATCATTCTATACTGCAATCCTACAAAGTTTCGGCCAAATCGGTGATCCGAGTCTTGTGTGTTGGGAGCGGCTCACTTGTGCAGTACAATTGGATATGTTGCAATTGCGCACTGTGATATTAGACAGATAAAGTTGCGCACCGTTCGATTGGACACATTTCAATTACGTACAATTCGTTTAGACACATTTTATTTGTGCACTGCTTAATTGGACGTTGTTTTTGGACACAACACATGTTTTCGTATAAATTAAAATACATACAGACGCATGTATGCATGTATAATTTTGAAATTTTTTGACATTTATTATTAACTTTATTTGGTAAATAAATATTTGTTACAGTTCGTTTACACACAGTTCTTTTTCGCACATTTCTTTTGCGCACATTTTTTTTGCGCACATTTCTTTTGCGCACATATCTTTTGCGCACATATCTTTTGTGAACATTTCTTTTGCGCACATTTCTATTGCGCACATTTCTTTTGCACACATTTCGGACACAAGTCCGATCGGACACTGTAGCATATACTTTGTAAGTTGTAAAGTGAGTTCCATCCTACCTACTGGTGAGGAGGATGCGGCCGAAGGCCCCCTTGCACCCCCTTGTGTGCGCGTGTGTGTGTGTGTGTGTGTGTGCGTAAAAGAAATGTGCGCAAATGAAATGTGCGCAAAAGATATGCCCGCAAAAGAAATGTGCTCAAAAGAAATGTGCGCAAAAGATATGTGCACAAAAGATATGTGCGCAAAAGAAATGTGCACAAAAGAACTGTGTGTAAACAAACTATAAGAAACTTTTATTAACCAAATGAAATTAATAATAAATGTCAAAAAATTTCAAAATTACACATATATACATGCGTATGTATTTTAAATTATACAAAAATATGTGTTGTATCCAAAAGCAACGGTGCCTAATTGAACAGTGCGCAAATGAAATGTGTCCAAACGAACTGTGCGCAAATGAAATGTGTCCAATCAAACGGTGCGTAACTTTATGTGTCTAATATCACAGTGCGCAATTGCAACATGTCCAATTGTACTGTGTGCAAGTGAGCCGGTGATCCAAATATATAATTTTTCACAAATTATTACTTTTAATAAATTGAAACGCCAATTACAAGACGCGAACGGGATATCTGATTCCTCGCGAATTACGAGTCAGAATTTTACAATCAGATACTTTATACACGAGTGTGATACATAAGCAACGGCGCAATACGTTATATCGATCCTTGAGATCGATCATTTAACAAAATCCCGACAATTATAATTTACGCATGATAATAAGAAACGTAAAATACAACAATACGATATTCTAATTGATTGTCGCCGGCGCCGTATATGAGAGAAAGTATATGAGAGAGAGTGCTAACGTTACAATTCGTCGGCCATTAATGCATAATTATCACCAAATTCAAAATTTACTTCACAAAACGCGCGGCACGACAACTATTTTGTGCGCGACTCACTCGAATTAATTACCTACAGTGAATGGCAAACTACGAGATCGACGACGCTCGTCCCGGCTTTCGTCCTTTCCGATTCTTGCTCTTGTCTTGGCTGCATGAGGGCCTGCGCTATCTCTTCGCTGAACAGTATCGAGCGATCTCTTGCGGGAGACATGCCGGCGCGATAAATCGCACATAAGCTACCTGTAGCGTTTCCGCGTTCCACAGGGCCATTGCGGTCCTCGTGGTCTTGATTCGCTGTACGGGTGGTTTTTCGCACCATATAATTCAAACTTGTTATTCGGCAAGGAGGTGCGGACTTTTCCGGCAGCGACTGACTCCCACCTCTATCTTGTTGGATAGCTCTCCTTTTGAGTCCCCTTGTCGCTCCGTCCTTAGGGCTCCCTCGCTTTGCGTGGGTGGATTTCTGTTTAGATCGGATCTTCGATCCGATCTCCGATCTTCCGCTCCTTTTCCCCATCAAAAGAAAAGTCAACTGCAGAGGTTTTTATCTGTCGAAAAATGATGAATTATTTAATATGGCGATGATCACCTGGCGGTCCCCGCTTTCCTCGCTCCCCGAACAATTGCTCTCGGCAGCTCTTTCTCCTCTTCTTTCCCTTCCGCCAGGTGGAATCTTGCCGTCTTCCTTGCCGCCGTCAGCTAATCCGCGGGCTCATAATTGAGCTTACATTATCGCATCATATTGGGTCAACACAAAAAAAAGAACATAGAAAGGTCAGATCCGCTGATCTACGGGTCGCTCTCTCCCTCGTTCGGGAGGATGCAGACCCGAGAAACCGCCTGCGATTAGGCCGTTCGGCCCTTGTGACGGACGTCCCAAAAATGTCACGCCACAATATATACATGTATGTATGTATATATATTTATACAGGGTGTACCATTATTTGCGGATCATCTTTCGTGTGCATATAAAGCATGTTAAACTAAATAGGAAAGTCATCTACCATTTTGCGATTTTCAAGATAATTATTAATAAGAAATTAATTTAAAAATATAGGCTAATCCGCATCTTATACAAGCACGCGACAAGTAGAAACGTCCTACTGTAATGCGATACCAGGCGAGTGGCAAAGCGGTGAGAGGGACGCTCTACGAAAGTTACGTACGAGCATGTAGAACACACCCTATATATATATATATATATATATATATATATATACACAGAGGGAGAGAGGGTATTCCATTTTAAACAGTTGAACCGAATATCTCGAAAATTGAGCTCGATAGACAAAAATATTTCAGATAAAAGCACGGTTTCGAGGGAGCCACATGTTGAAAATATGGATTTGATCTTGAGTGATCTTTTTAAGGTAGATCAATGTAAGCGTTGTTTTCTTAAATAGAATTCCCCATTCATTGCATATTCTTGTAGGCCTTATCGAGTTGTTTTCGAAATATATAATAAAGTATATGATTGATAAATATGCATAAAGAGGGCAACCTCCTGACCTTAATCTGATTGGCATATGTTGTCAATGTCATCGTCCTAAATGACCTTGACTTTAAAATAAGTGGCGGCTGTAACCGTTAAAAAATTACAAAAAAACAAAAAAAATTATTAAAGTTAACTTCAAACCTTTGAAAATAGAAAAAAAACAATTTTGTATTTATTGCTACTCCACGCAAAGCGTAGTTCAACGCAAACCTATGTATTTAGTTTTCAAATAGTGAAACCCCTCCTGCAAGAGGGGCGGAACATACTACCTCAACGCATATATACATTTTAATGCGAATAAGGTTTCACATGGGTTTATAATTTTTTACTTTATTCATATTTATTAAAAAATTATATAAGATTTATCAATACATAACACTTATCAAAAGTTTGAGTTAAACTTTGCTTTCTGTGGAAAATTGTAAATTCATGTAATGCCTCGCTCCGCGTGGAAAGTATATGCGTGGTACAATAAGTTCCATTTTACATACAGAGGAAAAAATATGACCTAACCCAAGTTTATTTTTTATTTAAAACTAAAATTTGATTTGGGTTACATTATATCTTTCGGAAGTTGTTTTGATTTAAAACTAAAATTTATGTTCCTGCTTAGGCTTATATTAATGCTTCATAATTCATTTTTACCGATCGCCATTTATTTCAAGATCAAGGTCGCTTAAGATGATGACAAGTATTTTTTATTAAGTATTTTTTAAGTTATTTTATATCTTAATCTGACATATTTTGATATAAAATATATCTCGTAAAATATTTCGATATCTTACTGTGATAGACAAAATCTTAGTTTTCGATATCCTACTGTGATATACAAGATTAAATTTATATCTTCATCATGTGGTCTCCTTAAAACTATGTAACTTTTGTTTGAAATATTTTTGTCTATCGGGCTCAGTTTTCGAGATATTCAGTTTGATTGTTTAATGTGGGACATCTTGTATTGTATATATGTGAGTACATGCGCGCATGCGTGTGTGTACATACATGCATGTATATATATATATGTGTGTGTGTATTTTGATAAATTCTTTGTTATAGAACACATTCGGTGTAAATTCTGTAAACAATCATATCAAAATACATGTACACAAATATTTAAATAAAATATACCATAATATATGTATATATTGCACTCTATTTAATAGAACAATTTTAATATTATTATATGATAGTAAAAAAATTAAATTTTGTATTATTGCGTATTATTTTTAGTCTAAAATGTTATAATTTTTTAATATCATTATTTTTGTAGAAAAAACAAATTTTTTTCTATTTAATCATTAAAAAACATTAATGTAATATCTTGGCTGTAGTTCCGAAAAGTACTCACCCCCTATTTTTTTGAAACTCAGTATTCTTACGTATTTTGACACGCTGATTACGAATATCATAGTGAAAATTGGCGACTACTTAATTTTCATGGTAAAAACCCATAAAAATTATAGTTTCTGCCCCCTTCCCGCACGCACCCCGCCGGTAGGCAGGATGAACCTTGCTTTACAATGTAGCATGTACTTTGTAAATTGTAAAACAAGGTCCATCTTGCTTTACAATGTATAAAAAATGTATAGAACCTAAAATGTTTATCTCTGTGAGATCTAAAACTTTTGTCTAAAACATTTATCATGATTTTCCATATTTACTGAGATTAACGTAAGAAACTATAATTTTTATGGGTTTTTTATGGTTTTTACCATGAAAATCAAGTAGTCGTCAATTTTCACTGATATTCGTAATCAGCCCGTTAAAATACGTAAGAATACTGAGTTTCAAAAAAATCGGGGTGAGTACTTTTCGGAACTTTAGCCATATCTTTTTTGACAACAATTTTTTAACAAATCTTTAAACATAGCTTTCTTTTAAATTTAAAAAAAAAATAATTTATTAATGATTTATTATATACTGATTATACAATTAACTTGCTAAATTCATTTAATTTTTTATTTATTGTCATGACTATAAATATAAACGAAATAAACAAATGCAGATGAGAGATATTTGATTTATTATAAAACTGCAATACTGACAAGAAACATATTTTAAAATCATATTTAACACTTTATAAATGTTTATTTACAGCACAACAAATGCAAGAAGTGCAGAAAACAACGAGTGGTTATTGAATGGATCAAATGGACATAAGGCACCTGTATTATGTTTTAAGTAAGTTAGTATAATTAAGAACTACCTATTTTTTACGGGGGAGGGAAGAATGTATCACAATCCACTGGGAACTGCTCGGTGGTGTGTGAGACTTTAATCCATTATCCCTTCTCCTTCCCGTTTTTAGCTTGATGCAATCTGAAAGATGACCTTGGGAACTGTATAAGCATTATCTCCGGGATCCTCTCAATTAAAAACTAATATAATAAATTATCTTATTTTTATTTAAATATTTATACATATATACACGTACACGCATATATAAACAGGTAATAAAATTGTATCACTTTTCGTGTGCAAATAAAGCGAATTAAAACGAGTAAGAAAGTTTTGCAATTTTTGCTATAATTAATGAAAAATTAATTTAAAAAATTCGTCAATTTGCTTGAATATAAGCGCGCGGCGGAAAGAAATAACTTGCTGTTACATGGCTAGGCGCACGAAACGTTGAAAAAAGCATTCTACAAATAACAATGATTACATGATACAACGATGATTACATGATCAACGTGTAATACTGAATTCTCGCTTAGGCTATCTCTTTTTGCTACGCGCTTACACT
Source organism: Cataglyphis hispanica (assembly GCF_021464435.1). Lineage (NCBI taxonomy): Eukaryota > Metazoa > Arthropoda > Insecta > Hymenoptera > Formicidae > Cataglyphis > Cataglyphis hispanica. Next base: position 4,128,563 of record NC_065977.1, on the reverse strand, counting down.
TGCAAAAATTGGCCGATTTTTTGAAATTAATCTATCTGTTACTTATTGGGAAAATTGTAAAACAGTAGATGACTTTCCTATTCGATTTAATTCGTTCTACCTGCATATGAGAAGTGATACTGAGAGATTATTACTGAACATCTTGTACATACAGAGAGTTAAAAAGATCCTGGAATAGTAAGATATTTGTTTAGGTTCTATACATTTTTTATACATTGTAAAGCAAGATGGACCTTGTTTTACAATTTACAAAGATTACAAGATTTTGTTTCAAAAAATTAAATTTTTTGGAACAAAATGTTAAATATAGAATTAAATTGATCAATAAATCCGTGTTGATATATGGCTTTAGATGTTTTGAACAGCAAGTCTATTCAGTCCAAATCTTGAAAGCGCAATTGTTTAACAGGTGATATTTCAACGTATTAAAAAAAGCATGTATTAAAAAAAACGTGAAGATTGATTGAGGTTTGTGTATTTTTGGCTTTGAAAGATGAATAATCAAAACAAGCATTTTTCATCATATTATGAGTTTTTATATTAAAAAAAGGCAAGAACGCGGCGTAAATTTGTTGAAAGATACATGGTGAAGATGCAAAAATGCATGTACCAGAAATGATTTATGAGATTTCGTTTTGGAGATATTTCTGTCCAAGGAAGAGATTGATAGCGACAAAGTGAAGATAATTATCGATACCAATGTACGCTATATGAAGATTGCAGTTCTTAAAATATCGAAATTGAACGCAGCGATCCATGAAAAAGTGATTCCAGAATTGGTGAATATCGTAAGTGTTGTCTTCCATTACAACGCCAGATAATACACATTTTTGCAAATACAGCAAAAATTATTGAAACTGAGCTGGGGTCTTATCACATCTTCGATATTCATCAGACCTTGCCCCTTCAGATTATCACTCGTTTCGCTCCCTTCAGAATTTTTTGAATAAATAGCGTTTCATTTCTGAGAAAGCCATCAAGTAGCACTTGGAAGAGTTTTTCGTCGAGAGAGACAGAAAATTCTTTGAATGGGAAATTATGAAGCTACCCAAAAGCTATGACAAAAAATAATGAATTAAATTAGCTAATTGTTGAATAAAATTATTGCTTTCTATGAAAAAATCGTCTCTCATTTATACGTAAAAAAACCGCACTTATTGGCCAATCTTAATAAAAATTGTTGAATATGTGTGTACGTGTATGCGTGTGTACATCACGCAAAGTTCAAGACTTCGTAATTCATCATTTCTATGATATTTAATAACTTTTCAATCATTTTACTCGTATATAATTTTAATGTATTATATTCTCAAAATGATCATCATTTATTTTAAAGTACTATTAAAGGTTTATTCATATCTCCAGACATGGAACACACGTAGCGTGGCAGACAACAAATATTTTTTAGCATATTATTAATGAACGCATTCATATTTAGCATTAGTTTACGTTTACCTACAAAGTTTACGTTTAACATTACAAACGGTGGACTGTCTCAGCGTGACGTTCTTGCGAAGAATATTTTGTTTGTGCCGGTACAAATTTGAACTTCTTTGTTCCAGTAAGCAAAATGTTAGCAATCTGCTAGCAGTTTGCGAACAGATTTAAGCAGAATATTGTAGCAGACTAGCATCAACTTTGCGTTTGTATTAAATTTATGTTTTCCTGACAGAAACTGTTGACATAAGCCGAAAGCAAATTGACGGCAAAAATCGAGCAAGATCCATGCAACTTAGTTTGATGTTAGATTGGCGATAGAAATCGAGCAGGATATCGTCATAATAAATAAATAGAATAATGGCATTTAAATGTTTTATTAATTTACATTGCTCGTTTTGCTTAAAAAATAATAAATGAGAGGTATACAATATATGTAATATATATTTGTTTTATTGGGAAAAAATGTTAACGATTACGAAGTGAAAGGCTTTGGTATTCATAAAGTAAGGAATAGTGGGCTAATTAAGATCCTAACACAATGCGCAAATTTTTATATACAGGATGTCTTGCAAAGATTGTGCCAACGCTCGTGAGCAGGTAGAGCACAATAAACTGAACAGAAAAGTTCTTTATCATTTTGTTTTACAACGCTTAATAAAAGAATTATTATTGACTAAAGTCTGATAAATCATTGCTGATCTTTAGCCGGACGCATGTCAGTGAGCCGCGTGCCTGATGGTGTGCGTGAGCGCTCAGTTGTTTACGTTAGCGCAGCTCATCAATGTGCGCCCGGCTAAAGATCAGCGATGATCGGCCAGACTTTTCTCAATATTAATTCTTTTATTAAGCATTGTACAAAAAACATACAAAAAATAGTAAAAGACTTTCGTGCTTGGTTTAATCCGCTCTATCTGCACATTACAAGTGGGATGATTATTATCAGACACCCTATATATATTTTATATACAGGGTATTAGAAAAAAATATATTCGAAGACAACCCCTATGATCTCTAGAAGTACGCAGTTTCATAGAAAATGACCCAAACAAAAGTTGTAGGTATCACAAAGGACTATCTTTTTGTGACTTTGAACTTGACCTTGAACTAGACTTTGGGTCAATTGAAGATCAACTTTGATTTTTTAAACAGAAATCGTTTTTTTGAATTTAAAAAGGACGGGAAATTTTACGTTTAGATACGTTGTAATATCAGTGGTCAAAGGGATCCCTAGGTGTCATTTGGAGGTCAAATTATTGACAGTCATACAATATGCAACGGAAGATGATACCGAGTGAAAAATTTTGCAGTTTAATTTGGTGCTTTCTCTGAGTCATTTGGACCTTCTTCGTTGCTCAAGCTGCGGCGTTCCTGCCTTTTTAACTATTCCGTATCCCGAGTATCAGAAAAACTTATATTGCTGTTCAATAGTGATTTTTAGTGTTTCCATAATTTTTAATATAATATATTAATAGCTATATAATGTAATAGCTGTATGGTATAATAATAATCTTTTCATTAAAAATACAAGCAGCTATAAAAGCGGCGATCTCGATAATGTTTATGCTGAAATTCAAGTGTTTCGGAGCCGAATATCCATTCTCTTTTCTATATGACCAATACACTCACTTTTCATTACTTGAAAATATACAAACTACACAGATATGCTGTCTCATAAATACCAACTCATTCGGAGCTTATTTATATAACGGACTAAACAGCGGAACGCACTACGCGCTCTCCGGTATATCTACGTAATGCACAACTGTAAAATCAGTAACCCCGTTAGTACTTCGAATTTCGGTCTGTAGATTAGATAGAATTAAAGTGCGTAGGGCGGTCTTCGAGATACGAAGATCCGTCTACGGGACGCAGACCAAGTCCATTGTGCCTCTTCGATAAGCGGCCTCTCAGTTCAGGCCTATTCTTCTCCAGAAGAGGAGAGCCTTAATCAAGAGATCTCCTATCTACTGAGCCCTTGGAAACACAGACCCCAGCAGTTTCCGTCTAATCCTGGCATAAGCCGGGCAGTCACATAGCACATGGAGGCTAGCCTCCTCCAGTGCACACATTTCCTGCAGTTGGGTCTCATGCTGATGCCCAATTTATGCGAACGGTAATTGAGAGTGCCGTGCCCCGTGAGAATACGAGTTGTTATAGTCCAAAAAGCTATAACCGAATTATTATTAATATTAAATAGCTTATAAAAATATTTCTTAACACAGATTAGCGTAATATCGCGAAAGGCGTATAATATAGCGCTGTATGAAACGCTGACGAAGCGAGCCACGCGCCGAGGCTAAGCGATTGCGAAAAGGATCAAATCAGAAATGCAAGGAATTTCGATAGAACGATCTTAGCTTGCATTTCGGCCTAACGATTCGAAAATGGCACAACCATATATGGTCATGTCGCTAAGGGATCGCCACCAAAAAATCAACCAAACAAGGAGCAATAAAAGATACCACCGCGAATACGCGGCGGGCAGTCATTATTAATGAGTGATATTGGACAGTTACCGCGATCAACCTAACTCAAGGAATCGCTAGTCTAGTCGCGAATTGACTCGAACGAAGTCACAGCTGAACTCGCGATCGTGACCGAGATATCAGGCTTGCACCGATGTAACCCTATACTATGATACGCACAGCTATGAAGGGAAACGACAGGCAAAAGAAAGCGACTCAATATAGAGAAATAAAAATTGTTTATTTAAACTAAAAAACATATCGTTCCCCCATTTGCCGGCTCCCAACACGATTCTCGGCTCCCAAGCCTTGGTGGTGAATCCCGAAAAATCCTGTGAGTGCCTTCCCGCGAGGGAATAGAGTCGCCAGCCCGGCCTTGTCTGCTTACCTTTTTGATACAGCTGACGAGGTCCTTCCTCGGTGAATTTCCAAAGAGAGCCTTCACCTGTCTGCATCCACCTGCTCTTCTCCCGGAGGCCAGGTGCTGATCCCGTAGTCAGCGACTGATCTCCCCCTTGCCCAGACTGCAGGGGATTCCGACCGCCGATTCCGGTCCCATCAACGCAGCCTCCGAGCCAGCTCTGGCAAGCTGGTCGGCTGCCTCGTTACTCTTGTTACCAGAATGTCCAGGCACCCAGATTAGAGCGACTTCATTGTCTCTCACAAGTTCTCCCAGGATGCATCTGCAGTCCCAGACCAACTTGAAGGTAACGATCGGAGCTTCAAGGGCCTTAAGAGCCGCCTAGCTGTCCGAACAAATGCTAATGCGTCTGCCTATTTCTTTATCGGCGAGAAGTCGTTGCGCACAGCATAGGATCGCCACTATCTCCGCTTAAAAGATTGTGGCGAATTTACCAAGTGGGATCGCCTCATTGATCCCTGTCCCTCGACAATGAACGCCAGTCCCTTAGTCCGAGCCGATCGTGGATCCATCCGTGAAAAGTATGAGCCCATTTTTCAACACCGGATATTGCGGCCGAAGCCAGTCCTCCCGCTCCGGAAAGCACACCTTGAACGGCACCTTGAGAGCACGAATGGCTGATATTTTGTTCTGCCTTACTAAAGATGGGTTGGGAGAGGACTCCGTCGGAAAGCTGTGTATGCCTGGTGTCGGCCTTCCATTTTCCCTCGCATCTCAGACGGTAGGCCGTCGATGCAGCCGCGACGACCACCATATGGCATAGTGGCTCAATACCAAGCAACATCCCCATTGTCGCAAATGGCATAGTCTTTATAGTCCCAAGAGCCCCTCTTAGGATAAGAGCCCTCAGGTGCTCCAGCAATGCCTTTGCCGAGACTAACTGTATCCTAGGCCACCATACCAATGCAGCATACAGCAGCCTAGGTTAAAGGATAGCAGAGTAGATCCAATAGATCTGGTCAAAAGATCTTCTACATATCCAGAAGTAGGAGGTCACACTCCTACACCGATCCTCCAGGTGCTCCTTCCAATTCAGCTTTCTATCCAGGATGACTTCGAGATATTTCACTGGCCGGTGTCAGTCTGATACCTCCCAAGGTCGATCCCACCACTGTGCCTAGCTCGTATCTGCGAGTGAAAATGACCAGCTCCTTCTTTCAGGGATTGACCCAGAAGCCAAAGCTGCCGCACCACTCTTCTACTACTTCGAGAGCGCTCTGCGTGAGTTCTAGGAGCATGTCCAGAAAGGGTCCTCGCACAACGATCGCCAGTTCATCTGCGTATCCCTGCGAAAAGAAACCTTTGTCATTAAGCTTGCTAAGTAACCCATCGATTACTAAGCACCATAAAAGTGGAGAGAGCACTCCGCCTTGCGGGCACCCTTGATCCACCCAGCCACCGACATTGACAGTGCCGAGTCGTTACAACTCTCCGACGGAGCATACTCTTGATCCACTGGATCAGCCTGTCTAGAACGCCCTGCAGTACTGCTTCTCTGTAAACTACCTCATGAGAGGTGTTGTGAAAGGCAATATCCAGAAAGGTCCCCACCGCGTACCCTCCCTCCATGAGATCTTTCTTAATTTGGGAGACTAAAGAGTGGAACGCCGTTTTGTAGAAAAGCCCATTCTATAGGCATGTTGGTTTCCATGCAGCGGATGTCGTCCGAGAACCACATTCTTCAGATAGTCTCAACCAGCTTCTCCAACATTTTCAAGAGAAATGAGATCAAGCTGATCGGTCTGAAGACCTTAGCAGAGGTGCAGCAGGTCCTACCGACTTTGAATATGAATACCACCTTCGCCAATTTCCATGCCTTGGGGGTGTATCCTAAAGCAAGGCAAGTTTTCAGGGTCCGCGTAAGCGGCCCACAGATCTGCACGAGCCCCTCTTATAGGAGTGCTGAAAAAATTCCATCTGGTCCAGCGGACTTAAAAATGGCGGACTTAAATGGTTTGAAAGTTTTGACGGGCCACTTCACCCTCTTGGGTTTAACAATGCTGGCCGCCAGTTTCCAATCACACCACGTGCCCTTAGTCTCTACAGTCCAAGCGTCAAGGTCGACATCAGGTTCCCTTCTGAAGCCCGGAAAATTGATGTCCAGAAGATGAACCAGACATTGTTTGCCGGAAACAACATCCCAATCCGGGAGGCGTATCGTCTGCAGGTTTGAGTTCGGGTTTCTTACCAGAATCCTGCAGAGCCTGGAAGCCCCGGAATCTCCTCCAGCTCTCTCCCTTCTCGGCTACTACAGAGTACCTATAGGTCTTCTGGGCCCTCCGGTAGAGGTCCCAGTCGAGCAGGCGATCCGTGTTCCTGGCTTTATTCCAGGCACGCCGAGCCCCTTCCCTGAGCCTCTGCAGTCCCAGTCCCCACCAAGAGACCTTTTTGTTAGAGCGAACCGCTCTCGCTGGACAGTTCTTCTTGAAGCTGCCCATTAAAGCCTTTTATAGATGGTCTATGCAAAGCTCCACCTTAGCGCCGGTCCAGTGCCTTTTAGGAAACCACACAGACCCGTGGAGAGATTCTATCGGAATGAGTTCCAGTCCGTCCTTTTTGGATTTCTTCTATAGATTGCCTCAGGCCTCACATTGGCAAGCATGAAGATAATCTGTGGTCGGAGAGTGAGGGCTCACATGAGACCTGCCACTCGACAATCTCCAGAACCAAATTCCTAGAACATAAGGTGAGGTCAAGTACCTCACGCCTAAGCACATTCTGAAATGTTGGCTTGTTACCCCTGTTCAGGATCTCCAGGTCAGTGGCCACCAGATACTCCAGAAGCCTCCTGCCCCGATCGTTGATATTGGTGTTACCCCAGGCCGTATGATGCGCATTAGCGTGGCATCCCACAATCAGCGGTAGCCTTTTAGCCTGGCAATGCTCCACCAGCTTGACCACTGGTTCTGGCGGAAGAGCCCCCCTCCTCGTGCGGGAAGTACGCTGAGCTCACCACTACCTTCCTGGTCTTGCCTGTGTTGTATCTGCAAAGATTCACCACGATCGCCGCAACATCCCTAGAACAGAACTCCCACATGAGCTGCGCTTCCAATTCCTTGACCGCAATTGCGGCCCTGGGATTGGGCTTTGTGGGAGACTTGAAGAGTTTACTACAGGCCGCAATGTCCCTAATGCAGCCTCTGAAAACTCAGGGACAGTTCTTGCGTCAGGGTGATACATGTATGCACCACAGTCATGCTCCTGGCCAGAACAGCCAAGGCGTCCTTGCTGTGATTCAAGTTAATCTGAGTGAATCCCACCGTCGCCATGCGACTTTATTGAGGACTCGGCCCTGTCTGGGACTCACCCTGCCCCGTCGCCTCGCTACGGGCCCTGAGCAGGCCCACAGTGATCTGCTCGAGCTCATAGCTGAGCCTAAAGTCCCGCATCCTCAACTTGAGAACGCTGGACTCCGGAATGCCGAGAATGAGGTTAATCCCCTCAGGGGAAGCCCCAACATTTTTGGCAAATATCTGCCAGCTGGCCGTGGCGATGCTACATCTCCAGTAGCCCCAGGACCGCCGCCGCAGGCAACGGAGGACCCGGAATCCAGACAGCCGTCCTTGCCGCCTTGAAGCGCGTCCAAGTCCACCACCATGATCTTGGCGCTCTCCCAAGGAGAGATATGCCCAATTCACTCAAAAAGCCAATTGAGCACCATTTAATCTTCCTCTCTGATAACGATGGCACCGTTACGGAGCACCGCAGTCCCCGTGAAGCGAGGAAGGGGGCCCTCCCGAATCCCCGCCATTTCCGCGACCACCGTTCACCGTAGCAAGGTTAACTGTTCCGGAGTCATCGCTTGTTCGAGATAGCTCTCCTGAACAATCGCCCTCGCCAGGGGATCGGCAGCAGAAACATAGGGCCCAGTTGTCTAAGCCCTAGACCTTTTAACTACCTTTTGCACCGAAGGGGAAATTTCTCCAGAGCCCGTCCGATCTCTTTTGCCGGTAGGCCCCCCTTATCCACCCCCTTAGGTGTCGCCCCAAGAGTCCCAGACGAAGAGGGATCTAATCTTGCTAAGGCCAGCTCCCTGTCACTCTTGGCCTTCCTTTTCTCGGCTCCACAGCGGTTCCTCTTGCGAAAAGCCCCTGCTTCGCCGACAGCGATCCCATTCCCTCCCGGGCCCTGAAGAGCCTGTTCGGGTACCGAGGCCGTTACCCCTGAAAGTGGGAACCCTTGCGAGCTCTCACCATCAGTTCCCCCAAGACCGACATTGTTTTTAAAATTATCGACATCCATAATTGGTCCCACGAATAACTAGGGAACGGAATTTCGCCCGAGCAGAGCCCCGCATACCCAGGTAAGGCTAGATACTCTGTGGTTTCGACCAGTGCCCCAGAGGCATCGTTCACGACACTGCACCCCCAGTGCCACGCAGCCCTTACCACGATAGCTTCCAGCTTGGCTTGGGGAGTTGCTCCGCGGTAGTAGCCTTTCCAGTCCCCGACAGGGTTTTACGCCCGCGGGGCCAGTTGTAGTCATCATAATCCAGGAGCCTGCTCGGGTGGTTAAAAACCCGGAGGTCTCCTGGGCGTCCTCCTATCCGCCGCCCGTAGACGCACCCGCTCAACTTACGAGTTCGGTCTGCAATATCAAGGACATATTTTTTCAGTTGTAATAATATTTATACACAAAAAAACCGATTTTCGACCCGTTATACAAATCTCGGTAAGGGTTTTACACTTTTGATAAACCCTAAATCAGTGTTTTATAATATAATATATGTTGCCTCTTTCCTTTTCTCTACGATTCTATATTGTAAACCATCGATGGATATATATGTGGCAATGGCATTTAAACGTTGTCCAATAATTTGTACAGATTCTACGTGGATTTTAGCGAGTATTTCTTTCTGATTATCGATTTTAATTTAAACTTTGTTCGCAGCAACAAATATTGTGTATATCAAGTTTCAAAATATCATTGTAATTTTTATATATTTATATTTATGCTGAAGATGGATAAAAAACGGTCCAAAACGTACCTTTTCAAAATATATTTATTACAAAAATGTAACTGTCAAAAAACATGGTAATGTCCGCAACAAATCACGGTGCAATATAGAGGCACTCCAAGAATCTATATGCGAGTTGGCTAGTTAAGAGTACCTCAGTTATTGTATCTCAATATGTTGATCGAGTTCCTACTAAGTCTAAACGCTAGATTGAATTTGAATTATATAATAAAAGTTTGCTTATCTTTCTTTCAATTGTTCTACGAACAGAAAAATTACAATGCAAACTTTGAAACACGAAATTTATGATTTGCTTAAGAAATGTTTAGATTTTTTCGTTGGAAAAATGTACGTTTCCCATTTATCACAAAATGATGCTAAGAACATTTGCTTATAGTAAATAATCTATCTTTTGTATGTACAGGGTGTCCTGGACTATCCGTACACTTCTTTTCTTTTGAAAACTAAGCATTTTAGAGAAAAATATTTTGAACAAAAATTGTATGGTTTTGAGGGGAACATAAGATGATATCATTAGTTTGACTTTGGATGGTATCATATTAAGGTCAAATCAAGGACACCTTTAATTTCTTAAATGGAATCCCCTATTTTTATTGCATATTTTTATAGCTTATGTCAAGAGCTTTCCAAAACACTATAATAAAGTATTTTTTCATTAAGAATTTTTTGAGTTATTTTGTATCTTAATTTTTTGACAAATTTTAATATAAAATATTTTGAAAATTATTTAATTTTTGATAATTGTATCGTAATACTTTTATGTACAGAATAATAAGATGAATCAAATGGTGTAAAGAAAAAATAAATAATTATTATAAGTAAATATATTACAAATAATTGTACACTTTTTTTTAAAAACAATTATTTTCTGTACACCATTTGATTCATGTTATTATTCTGTACATAAAAGTATTACGATACAATTATCGAACACTAAATAATTTTTGAGATATTTTATATTTTATACTAAAATATGTCAGATTAAGATACAAATTAACTAAAAAAATTCTTAATGAAAAAATACTTTATTATAGTGTTTTGAAAAGCTCTCGACATAAACTATAAAAATATGCAATAAAAAGTAGGGAATTGCATTTAAGAAATTAAAGGTGTCCTTGACTTGACCTTAACGATGCCATCCAAGGTCAAACCAATGACACCATCTTATGTTCCCCTCAAAACCATACAATTTTTGTTCAAAACGTTTTTCTCTAAAATGCTTGGTTTTTTAAAGAAAAGGGTTGTACGGGTGGTTTAGGACACTCTGTATATTGTTATATCTCAGCGACGCTTTTTCTCTCTCTATACCTCAGTTAGTGAAAAAAAGATTGCTCTCTACTTTTATAGGGCAACCTGCTTCCACCGGCTATACCCCAGGGACGCCGAGAGCTAGGACTAATCTAGTGAATCTAGGGGAATGATGTAGGCGCGGACTAGTTGGTTACTAGGAAGTTTCGCTAGGTATTTTAGGGATATGGACGCAACTAGGTATATGTAATTCGAAGGTTAATCGGGTTTAAAGAATAGAATTTTAATATTATAATAAAAGAAATATATCGATTATGTATCTAAATACCTAATATATTCATCTATGTTCAAATGATTTTCAGTTAATTGATATTTTAATTGAGAGCTTAGATCACGAGAAGGAATTATTAAATTATGTTGATAACTGCTCTTAACATGTGTTATATTTTGATATAGTTGGTTTAGTAATATAAATTCTGGCGTATACGTAAGTAGGCCAGTAGGGTCACTTATTAGATAGAGACCGTTATTAGTTAAGTTGATTTTATTATGAAGTTTCGTTCGTGAATGTTTTTGAATGTCTTTATGAAATCTATGTGAGAATTTCAGGCGATTTATAAGAGCTAGAGAGGAAAAAACTCTTTTACAAGATATTATACGAGGTTTTGATTTATTAGTAGAACATTTAAACTGAAATAGATTAGAAATGCTTTTGACGCGTTTCTTTATGCCGGATCTATGGTTCCGTTTTTACGGCAAGTCCGCTTGTATTGCGGGTGCACCATATGCAAGGGGCTTATTACTTAAGATATATATATATATATATATATATATATATAGAAACAGTACAAGAGTTAGGGAATTAAGATTCGGAAAGGAATATTATAATAGAAATTAAGAGTAATTAATAAATCGTGGACACTAAATAATAGAGAGTTAGTTAGATCGAATTAATTTATTATGAGAATTGTCTAAGGAATAAGGTCTTTTATTTAATATCAATACTTGATTATATTATGACTCTAAATTTCTGATAGAAAGGGAAGGTTTAGAAAAGAGGTCGAATGTCGCCAGGGGCACCGTAATAAGCGCTCGGCAACGATGGAATTTTAGGGAGAATGTGTAATGTCGCCAGGGCACCGTAATTAGCGCTCGGCAACTAGGTTCAAGGATTGGGTTGTGTTCAGAAAATTAGATAATAAATTTGATTTCAATTTAATCTCCTGTTGTCATTTCTTGTGGGAGGTTTTTAAATTGATAGGAAACGCCGCCAGGGCACCTCGATCAGCGCTCGGCAACGAGGTTTAAGGATTATATAAAGAATTCAGGAAGAAAGGAGGGAGTCGCTAGGGGCACCATAAGCGCTCGGCAACGAGCTCAAAATTTAGGAAAAAGGGAGTCGCCAGGGGCACCATAAGCGCTCGGCAACGATGGATTTTCGGGAAAAAGAGCAAAGTGTTGCAAGATTAAGTCAGGTTCAAATGACAACAGTAGTATATATTTTGCATGGAATTTATAAATCTTACTTAGTATTGATATTATGGGTGTGTTTTAAATAATAGTAGGATAATAGATTAAAGTTGACTGACTGGAAACTATCAGCCACATGCTAATGCTTGACAGGGGATTTCTTATTATTTACAGGATAAAAAGGTAATTAAATGATATTAGGGGTTGTCAGTCAATTTAAATAAAGTTTCTAATATTTATGGAAAGATGGGGATTTATAGTAATTGTAAGTACTTACCGTGATGTGACAGAAAAATCCTTCCTTCTGTTCAAGTTCTGGTCGTACTCTGTTAAGCCCTTCTCTCGTCCTTTAAGACCTCGGTCGTGGATGAAGTAGGCCGGATAAAAGTACACAGATGTATGCACAAAGTTTTTTATTATTTCCTTAGTTTTACACAACTTAACACTGAATCGACAATTATATTAATCGAAATGGAATAGTGAATAGTACGCGAACAATGAACGAATAATACGGAGCGAATACTTGTACGAAATAGTAACGAAATAGTAATGAATAATGTTAACTAAGAATAAGTGCTTGAATGCTTGCAAAAGTGAATGATCTGAATGGTAGAAGACTTCTTAATTGAATGCTCCGAATTGACTGCCCGAACTGAATGTAATGCAATGCTGAATGATCTGAATGTAATGCCCCGAAGGTTCGAAATCGCCGGCTTATATACTGTCGAAACAAAGGGTCTTCGGTCCGTGCGCAGTACACGCGTCGCGCTCTGGAAGGTTCTTAGAATGATTCAGTAGAGGACTTCTGAGAAGAAAGATTTTTAACAACAATTCTTCTGAGAATTGTCGATCGATATGTTTATCTGACTATTGAGTTTCGGCGCTCGTGGTCGTAGCCGTCGCATGTCCGTTCGACTTATCGCTCGCAATATCAGGTTTCACTGATATGAGGCCTCTTATGCGCGTTCTTTTCAGCTTAGTTAATATTTTATAATATAAAATCCTTAATAATATGGTTAATATTTATGCTTATTAATTTATGGAATCATTTGTTCTATTTATTTCAGTTCTGATAATAAGTTGGCAGTTTAAATAAAGTTGTGGCATTCTATAGTTTAAAAATATAGATATTTTAGATAGCTTATATGTATTATATGTAATGTATATAATTTATGATTCCATAGAATATAAGCCTCTTAAATTTATATTTATGGTCGCTTGATCGATACTACAATAAACTACTACAATAAAGCGTATTAATTTTATTAAAATCATTTCTTTATGGAAGCATTCGCGCATTATATAATAACCTGTTTTAATTAATATGATTTTAATTATTTATAAAGTATAATTGTATTGAATATAATATTGAAAGTTTTATATGTGATGTTTTGGATAAAATAATTATAAATATTGTCAACAAATCGTAGTCAACAAATTATTATTATATACGTTTTATGATTCCATAAAGTACGGCGCATTTACTCCTCAATTTAAGAATGAGTAATTATTAAATATACATTTGTCTGTATGATTAAATATTAAAATCTTAAAAGTTAGATATTAGTATCGATATTATCGAATGTGAAACTCGCTCGCAAGTCCGTTCTTAAAGTAATCAGCAGATTAGTTCTAGAAAGTCACTGCTGTACAGTTAGCTAGTTCTAAATAATGCTTCCTGATTCGTCGATCTAAGGAATTCTCAATTCCTTGCGCCATCGATTATTATTATTAAAAGGATTAAAATATATTCAGGTTTTAGGCTAAATAACCATATGGAACTAAAATAATAAGCGATTAATGAAATTAGTTAACAATTAAAATAAAAGCAAATGGATTACATAATTATGTCATAAGTATTTTGCAGGGATAAAAGCGGTACTTAATTACTAGCTAAAATATAGTTTTTAAAATTGGCAGGACGTTACAATATGTATATAGGTATTGATCGTACTGACTATATTGTTTAGTGTTCATAAAACATTTGGAATAAAAAAAAGATATTTCGCATACATAATATGAAATCAAGCTATCAATTAAGCGTATTAAAAATTTGATTATTTTGTCATATTTTATTTAAAATAACTTGAATATATACATATATATACACATATTAAAATTTTCCATATGTAAAACATAAATCAAGAATATATAAAACTTATTTTAAAGAGAGATTGAATATGGTAAATAAAAAAAGATTAGGATTTTTGCAATATCTTTCCTAAGTAGTGCTTTAAATTTTAAAATTTCGAAACATGTCTCACATTTTTTAAAACTGCATCGTATGCTTTTGTTTTAACTTTTTAATGCAGCTGCTAAATTATTGTAAACTTTTATATGTTACTTTAATAAAATCTGCAATTCAGCATGGGTCCAGTACAGTTTACCGACAATCATTTGACTGATAAACATTGGTCTATTCAGCATAACCGATTCTTTCTACTCATTTTGATTTTAATTTGAACTTCTTTTTGTCAATAACAGATATTCTAATGCTCGCTGATAATATATTGCAAAAAACAGTTCAATCCATGAACTATCAATTTCTATGTTTTACATTGCTTTAAAAATATAATTTCAACTATTATGTCAAAAAAAAGTTAAATAGATAACAGTTTAATAGATTAAATTTTAAAATATTTAATCCCAAAAAATAAATAACTTTTATTATATAATTTATAAACAAAATTATTACTTTATTTCTCTTCTTAATGCTTTACGTTTTTATTTTAAGCTCTAGATATGATGGTTTTAATTCAACTATATATTTTTGATAGAATTCCTACAAAATTTGTTATAATAACATATTTATAACAACATTCGTTATAATAACATATTTGTTATAATAAACAAACAACTTATTACTTAGCCATTTGTAAGTGACTAAAAATATTAATTACGCATTGATAACATTTATATATAAATAATAAAAAATATAAATAAACTTTCACATGTTCAGAATCAAATATTGCGATTAATTTCAGATTCGTAAAATGTTTGTGGACACTTTACAAAAGTATTTCGATATAATTTTATCATTTCATTCTTCTTGTCGTAACTTGATCTATATCGTAATAACGATCTAAAAAAGTCAAAAGAGCACAGCGCAAAATAAGCATTTTATAAGCTCATTGTACGCTCAAAACCGCGATTAAATGCAAGACATGCATTTTGTTGCAAAATTCAATTAAGACATCGCGATCTTATATCGAACACCTATTTTCAGACAATAAAAAGAGAAGCACCGAGTATCTCGAGGCCGTAATCCGAATCTAAGTAGTGACGCGCATAAACAAAGTGAGTGTGAAATTCTGCAAAGCGCCGAAATTATACGTCATCGAAGCATTATCCAGCCGATCTGTAATAACGAGTGAGCTGTTTAAAAACATCTTTTTTTCGGAATCTTTGTCTTGAGTTTCTCTACACTTGAATTCCAAACTCCTAAGACGAACCGAACCCTTGGATCATCCCCAAATTCCCGTTGTACCCTGAGAGGCACAACAAAATTGGCAGCGGTGGGATTGGTCCAGCTAAAGGAGTGACAAAGTAAGCAAATCAGCACCAAGTGCGAGCCGAACAATTGTCAGTGCCTGAAAAACCTGGAAGAAAAACCGTGACAAGAAGTTCCAGCGTGAAGAGAGAGAAGAACGCAATGCCAGCAGCTAGCCGATCGCAGCAAATCAAGGACGCCGTCCGTAAAATTCCTCGATGCTGACCTACAGCAAGTGTATCGCCGAGCGCTGACCGTGCAGAAGCTACGATTAAGCGAGAATGCGAACCATCATTTTACTGTAAGTTACAAAAAATTGTAAAATAATCTATCGTGAATGTTGGCACAACCGGAAAGGGTTACGTTCCACTGACCACGATTTTTAAGCGCGACTAGCAGATAGAGTCGACCTTGAAATACACTTATAAGTAATTGAAGGAGCTGCCTGCGATTTTCGCAATAATGTACGAAGCAATTTAAACTATTCAGGCACGTACTCAACCAAATTAGAATCTCGCGAACTAGAAAATAATCAAATAATAGGGAACACACTTCCTCCTAACAATAATAATAACGAAGAACTAAACGAACTCGGTGTAGATCGTATACTTGTCGAACGAGTTACTGTTCGGAGAAATTATTCTCCCGTGTCATACGTAGTAGCATCTTTGAAACAAATAACGAAGAAAATATGTTACGAAATTCGTTACCGTCACCTATTCCGCCCAAGACGTTGACAGAGAAATTGAACGCCTGCGAGCACAGGATAGGCACAACGCTGCCGCGGAATGAAGACGCCAAACGTCCACTTGAAGATCCGAATAATACATTGATAGCTGCAATTTTACAAAATATTCAAGAAATACAAGAAGAAATGCGAGATTTATGAGAAGAGGTACAAGATCTACGCGAAAATCGGGAAGATTCAAATAGAACGCGAACGATATCGAACAACACATATCTCGATGTAACATACGGATGAACATTTAATGACATACGAAATTAAGCAGCGTATCTAAGCGGATAATTACGATTAAAAGAAGCGAGAGATATGATTCCGGAATATGACGGAAATTCGCAAGCTAAGCTCAAAGAATATTTAAGCGCATGTTCATACGCAATAAAAAATATTAATCCCGCAAACGAAAGAACACTATTAGAAACAATACTTTGGACGAAACTGAAAGGAAAAGCAATGATAGATTTTGAAACCCAAAATATAAACAACTTCGGACAACTTAAACGAGAACTCAAAATATGCTATTTAAGCAAGAAAAGTATTACGCCAATCGAGTTTAACTCTTTAAAACAAAAAAAAGTGCCAGAGCATATGGACTTTGCGCCGAATATGGCTATAGAATTATATGAATCCAGTGAAGGTCAAGAAGGCCGCGAACAAAAACGCATAATACTTGAGACAATACAACAACAAGCTCTGTAAAACTTTTAAATAGGACATCTACGTTGATATTAAATTAATAATGCGAGCACAACATTTCTCGATGCTACAAGAAGCTATCACAGGAGTCAGTGCGGAAGAAGAAAAAGCGGAAGATTTCTCTAAAACTTTCCCGCAGCGATAAAATAAAAAATTTACTGCATATACAACATTTAAATCAAGAGGAAACAAGAACACTGCTCGAAATCTGTGAGGAATTTTGCAATATATTTTATATTGAAGGAGATGCACTTATTGTACTTTTAGTATCACGCGTGAAATTACAGTTAAGACAAATAACGCACCCGTGAATGTACAGCCGTACCGCTTACCAGAAAAACTAAGAAGTAACTCAGCAAAAGGGCATGTTAAAAGACAAAATAATAAGACCATGCACTAGTCAATCATTCCTAGTGATCTCTAAAAAAGCCGGCGCATCCGGTAAACAAAAATTGAATAGTCGTACTTTTCCGGAATTTAACGATTTAACTACCGGCGATTCCTTTCCATTACCTAATATAACGGACATATTAGACCAACTGGAAAACACTAAGTATTTTATCACTGTGAATCCAGCATCAGGTTATCATCAAATAACCGTGGGCGAGCAGAATAAATGCAAGGTAGCATTTTCTACATCAATCAATGGATACTGTGAATTCAATAGATTGCCGTTCGGATTAAAGAACACGCCAGCCACATTCCATTAATGAACTCTGATGTGCTGACTGAATTTCAAGGATTAAAATGCTTAGTACATATTTGGACGATATAGTCATGTACACAGTAAACCTAGAAAAACATAATACACGACTTATTGAAGTATTGAAAAGATTGCAAAAACACAATCTAAAGCTCTAACCTGATATAAATTCCTCCAAAAAGAAGTAATATATTTAGGGCACATAGTAACCGAGAAAGTATCATGCCTGATCTTTCCAAACTAAAAGCAGTACGAGAATTCCCAACGCCGACCAAAGTAAAAAGAATAACATAAACAATCTTTTATTGGTCTAGCAGAATACTATCAAAAATTCATAGAAAAATTTTCTAAAATTGTCAAACCTCTCACAAAACTAATAAAAAATGTAGAAAAATTCGAATGGACCAATGAGTAATAAACGCTCTGCGTTCGAGACTTTAAAAAATAAATTAATTACTGCTCTTGTACTGAAATATCCCGATTCCAGTCAAAAGTTTCTTTTAACAATGGACGCATCAGATTATGCCATCGGAGCCATAATTTTGCAAGGAACTGTAGGCTAAGACCGACTACTTGCGCCAGCAGAATATTATCGCGAGCTGAACGTAATTACAATACCGAAAAGGAGCTATTAGTCATAGTATGAAGAGTAAAATATTACAGATTTTATCTGTACGGCACAAAATTTAAAATAATAACAGATCACAAGCTATTGGTATGGTTATTTAATGTAGCCGATTCAGGATCACGTCTAATTAGATGGAGATTAAAATTGGAGGAATATGACTATGAAATCTTACACTGATCTAGAAAAACAAATACGAACGCTAACGCTGATATTTTGACAAAATCGATGATTTACATCAAATAGAATCTAGCTAGAAGTAATAAATATCGATATAAGAGCTTTAAATAAAAGATTCCATGATTTACAAAATTATATTGATCGCGCACTCTTCAAAATAAGGCGCAAGAAAATTGCCAAACCTTAAAAGGAATAATCGAAGCAGATAATAAAAAATTAGCGGAACTCCTGAGACGCGTTAACATTATATACAGAACGCCAACAGATAAACGAAGAGGCCTCATCAATGGAATTGGATCTCTAGCCAAAACACTCTTTGGAACAATGGATGCCAACGATGAAAAAGTCATCAAGGAACAACTAATTCTTTTAGAAAATCAAGAGCAAATACTACATTATACCATGAAGAATCAAGTTAAATATTAAACGCCACAATCGCTCACATCGATAATTTAGAAAAGATGACACAATATAACAAACAATTATTACTTAATTTTACTTCTAAAATACAAAAACAAATATTAAATCAGATTCAACACGAAGAAATACACAAACAATTTTATATAATTAACACGATAATAACGAATTTAATGAGAGACACAGAAGATATAATACAACAACTAATGGCAGTAAAAGAAGAAAAAATACATCCTAGATTAATTCTACTAGAACAATTCAGATAGCCTCAAGGAAGCATCTTCACAAGTACCACAAGGACTACATTTTCCCTTTGGTATTTTTGAAAACAATTAGCTCATAATCGAAAAATTTGTAACGGTTAGCGCCTATTATGACACACCTTATATACATACTATTTTACGTTTTCCACTAATCTCTTATCCTAAATACAACATAATAAAAAAAATATCTTTATCTATACATAATCAATGCAACTTATTCACCTTTATAGAAATAAATCAACCCATAACAGCTGTTGATAACGAAAACCAAAACTATTTAACAATAACACAAAATGATCTAGATAAATGTATCAAAATAATCATTATATATGCGAGCAGAATAGACTCATATATCACATTAACGATGAATCATTATGCGAAATCCAAACGTATAAACAGGTTGCAACAAACAAAATTTATAACACAAGATATATTCATTCTAATCATACTATATGGATCACGCTATCCAACCAGCTCATGATTATATTCTACGAACAATCTATAACAATAAGCTGCGAAAACCAAGAAGAAAATAGAATAAAAATCACAGAACAGGACAAATTATTAAAAAATAATTGCAAATTAGTAACGGTCAATATGACAGTAAAAACCTCAGGAATAATGGATACTACTTATCTCCAAACATATTTGCCAGAATATAATACATCAAATCTAAAATTCGACTTAAGCAATATATTTATAAAACCTAATATAATAAAATTAAAGAAAATAATTCAAAATCCGACCGAATTAATAGATTTAAGCTGGATATTTCAAGAGATATCGGAAGAATTAGAAGAAAATAACACTAATCCGTTTCTACAAAAGCGAGTAATATATCCGGTATCAGGCAGCCTTGCCATATTTATAATAAGTATCATAGTAATAATATTATGGCGAGTCAAAAGAAATTGTAAACAAAATACGCCACAATTAGAATAAGAAACAATTGTAAACGGAGTCTCACAATTAGAAAACGTCACAACCCTTCCGTTTTTTTCTCTAACGGGGGAAGGGTGTCGTAATTCGAAATTCCATATGTAATAACAACCTAAAAAACTCAAAAGAGGACAGCGCAAAATCAGCATTTTATAAGCTGATTACGCGCTCTCAAAACCGCAATTAAATGCAAGACATGCATTTCGTTGCAAAATTCAATTAAGACATCGCGATCCTTAACTGAAAAATCACTTACTTTCGGACCATAAAAAGAGAAGCACCGAGGGGCTGTAATCCGAATTTAAGTAGTGACGCATATACACAAAGTGAGTGTGTCCGCAAAGCGCCGAAATTATACGTCACCGAAGCATTATCCAGCCGATCTGTAATAACAAGTAAGCTGTTCAAATATATCTTTTTTTCATGGAATCTCTGTCTTGAGTTTCTCTACACTCGGAGTCCCAACTCCTAAGACGAACCGAATCCTTGGATCATTTCCGTTGTACCCGGAAAGACACAACATTCTATATGAAGTCTATGTCATAATAAAAATGTTGTAACGATGCATCTCCCCATCGTTTCCGACACGTCGCCCGTCGGAAGTCTGCCGCCCGGCGAACACCAGCCGGGCAGGGGCAGAGGCGCTTAGCGCCCTATTTTTAAAGCAATGACAAACACCAACGGTGTTTGTCATAAACAACCGATCGCCGAGCAGCGCCGAGCATTGCCGGCGAACGCCGAACGCTTAACGCCGGAGGCCACGCGTCGTTTCCCCCACCCCGAGGGGGATGTAAACGGCGCGGGTGTCGCGACCGCTCCGAAAGGGTATAAAAAGCCCGACCGACCACCAAACCAGACCAGACCGGCAACTGAATCCGCTCGAGCAGTACGCTCGAGATAATACCAGAAACCGCTCCAAACTGTCTTTCGACGGTTTGGAGCGGTTTCTGGTATTATCTCGAGCGTACTGCTCGAGCGGATTCAGTTGCCGGTCTGGCTGATGGTCGGTCGGCTATACTTTCGAGCGATCGCTACACTCGCCGTTACATCCTCGAGGTGAAAGCAGCTGATAATTCGGAGGTTGACGTGTTCGCAGCCTCCGTCGAGAATTCTCGACTATCTGTTCTCGAGACGAATCCCGTCATAACATCTCCGTAAAGGACCGAGAGTGGACGAGTTCGCCGCTTTCCTCGAGTATTCTCGAGCCCTTACGATCCGTACACCTGACCGTCCGAACTCCGCGCAACGACGCATCCCATGACCATTATCTGGGAACACGCGCCGCGTCACCGACACCGACGCATAATACCAACTGCAGGTGCTACCCTGCAGTTCGCGCCGAACACCCGGCCACATACTGTACGCGCCTTACCGCGCATATCTATCACACCGCGAGATATCGATAGTACTCTGACATACGTTGTCAACACGCGCCTGCCTTACCGCGCGCACCTCGCCCCTACAGGCATGCACCGACAACAGGCGCCCGTCTCACCGCACGCGCCCCGCGTCACGAGCCGGGCCCTTTAATCGTTGTCAAGACGCGCAAAACACTGTCTAGACCGGCGTCACAACAGTGCGCTATTATTGTATCGACTAGTATAAAGATTGTAACAGCTGACCATTGCCATCGAGTGGCAAATAAACGACGTACTTTTCAATTCACGTCCTACCATTGCGTTTCAAACCCTTCATGAATCCTGATCCCGATTGCGCGGACAGCGCAATCGGGATCAGGATTCATGAAGGGTTTGAAACACAATGGTAGGACGTGAGTTTGGTCATGCGAAACCGCTCGTAAAGCGGCTCGTTACAATGTGTATTCAATGTTGTTTTATGATATTTTTGGTAGAATTCCCACAAGACTTATTTTTTTGCTACATTAACATAAACAAATTGCTCATTTGTAAGTTTAACTAAAAATATAAATTGCAATTAATTAATTGCATTTATACATTTCACAACAAAATTATCATTTAAAATCAGTATTGAAAAAGATAAAACTTAAATTCACGTATTTTTGCGAAAAATTATTGTAAAGCAATATTTCAAAAAGTATTTTAAAGTTAAAAACCTTAACTTTCCAATGGTCTAACGAAAATTTCCCTATAAACATTTTACTATTTCGATATTACTTTAAAGCGATCATTGCAAAATTGTAAAATAAATTTCAACTTTGATGCCGTACACAGGGAGAACAATGTTTTTTTCCAACTTTATTATATCTTAAAATTTAACATTTCATCTTTAAAATGTATTTTTAATCATTGCGCTACGATCTTTTTTCACTGTATTATGATGATTTGAAATGAATAGTGCATTTTTAATACTTTTTTTCTGCAAAAAACTGTTTTCTGTTGCCGATATTGACATTAAATAAATATTATTTGCCTTTCTCAGATATTAAAACATTGAATTTTATCTTGTGTTTACATCCGGAACTCCTGAGTCTACATCCGGGCTTTTCTGACTCTATTACATAATTTTAATTCTTTCTATTCCGAGTTTCTAATATGAAGCTTATGTTGTTATGTATTAATTTTAAAACAAGTTGATCAGTTTGCTATGAGGCACTTTTAAATTCGATGTTAGTGATTGATGTGATCGACGTTATTACAGTAAGGATTAAGTAATTTTATGATTATTTTGAATAAGATTCGCAATATAATAGTGCTATTTTCTATATTATGCAAAATATTTATTTGGAATATAGTATAACCTTTTAATAAAAATAAAAAACGCATTTTAATTTTTTCAAGAGAAATTATAATATTTCTATAAATGCAAGATTGATTTTATCACAATTACTATTTCAAATTACAAATCCTCACAAATTAAATTACTTCTAAGTACTTGACTAGTTAATTGTTAATTTCACATTTAGTTTTTATTTTTTATCTTTAAGGAAAATATTTTTTATAGGTTATTTTTAGAGGTAAATATTTTTTCAACTTTAAATATATATATAACAGTTTTTTTACAAGTGGCACCTTTCTTATATTTATATTTTTTTATATTTTATATTTTATATTTTAATAAATTCACGCATGAATATCCGCGGATCTTATTCGCCAGTTTTTTCCATTTAATTGTATCTAAATTGTATTTAAGTCTTGTACCGTTTTTTTTGTATCATTTTCAAGTTTCTTTTAACAAAACATCTAAACATACAGAAATGTAATTTATATCTACAATATTTATAAATTGATGAATATTTTTTCTGTTTAATTTTCCATTAGCATATATTTTTGTTACAGTAATTTTGTAAGAACATATTCAGAAATTATTTTTTTGAAATATTCAATATTAATTTTACCAACTTACTCATCTGCATCCGCAATAAAATTTCTGTATTAAATAATTCCAATATACCATACACATAATTGTATTTTTTTTGTCAAAAAATTGACCAAATTTTATCTTTGGTTTATTATCTTTCTAAAACGGCGCATTATATTGGAACTTTGGATTTGCATCAATAAAGTTTTTCTTTGTTTAAAAGACCTTTTAAATAAAATATAATTTAAGGAGTGCAATGTTATCTAAAATTTGTGTGGTAACTTTTAATTTTTTTCTTTTAAAGATTATGATTTCTACATAATCTTAAAAAGTTAGTCCTTTGATATTATGAAAAATATTAGACACAGCAATTTTTTATTTTTAAGTAGATTAAAAATACGAAGAACTTTTATCTAAAATAGAAAAATAAATATACGGAAAAATATAAAATTACTTACTTTGGTAATTACTTTTAGAGGAATTCCTCAGAATGATTGCGACCTTGACAAATGTTGTTAAGATCATGATTCGGAATAACATTCAAAAGATTTTAACCGATCGATCATTCTTCATTACATCATTCTTTATTAACAAAAAAAAGGGGCGATTACAATCCTTTCAAAAATTATAAAGGATTAATATAAGCAGAAACATAAATTTTAATTTTAAATCAAATACGAGGAGCTTTGTCCCCTGATAAAGTATTAAGGCGAAGATTTAATAGATTTATAATTTTTTTCTTGTTGCGTCCAGACTCTCGAAAGAATGAGTAATAAAGAAGGGCGCAACAACTATTTTAAATATCCTGAAATCAAACGCCTTGCGGGCGTAAGAATCGGATCGATCGAAATCGAAGATCTGAAAATCAGGTAAACGACTGTACGCGTCGCTATTACGCTGTTTTCAGACGTTCACTCGGTGGTCCCTTTTTAGGAACAATTTAATTTTTATTACTCGGGATGGGACCAAGTTCGATCTTTTACTGGAAACGAGAGAAGAGTCAGGAAATATTTAGATTAGTTAAATAAAAATATACATTTATTCATTAAATAAGTAGGAAAATTGGTATATGTTCTTATAATTTAATATCAATAGAAAGAAAAAATTAATATTTAAATATATGAGTATATGTGTGAGTGTATATGTAAGGGTTCATTTATTCGCGGATGTTACATTTATGCGGAGGACGTCGGTCAGAGTGAATGAGTAGATTCTATCTTTAATAATTAAACTCTGACCGGTTATTACACTAGTTTTGTCATAATGTTAATAAAATTAAATAAACATGTATGAAGAGTAAAATGATAAATGAAATGTATGAATGAGAGGATTGTATTAGGATAGTAAGAGAATTGAGAGGATGGTATCTAGGTAGATAACATGAAGGATCTTTAAAGTTACGGAATTCGTTGTAGCATTCTTGGATAGCCCTTTTAATTTCGTCAGATTTTGCGAGCTTGGGAGTAAGAGGAGGAGAATCGTTAATGAGGATCGAGACTGTCGAGACGGATGATAGTAATCGCGAGGAAGAAGATGCGGAGGATTTGGAAGAGGGAAAGAGAGAGAGAGAGAGAGAGAGAGGGAAAGAGAGAGAGAGAGAGAGAGAGAGAGAAGTGACCATGAACTAATGGAATGTATGTCGGTGTCGGTTTCTGTGTAGCGCTCATTGTAAATATTAATAGTATTAATTATTTCTTGTGCCCCGACTAAATTATTTACGATTTCTGAGACGTAATATTGGCCTGTCTCAAATGTTTCTTGGATGATATGCACTCGAACCAACGTCTTCCTAACTTTGCGAAGGACCTGACAAGCGCGCCTAGCTCGCGGATGGAATTCTTTGGCCAAAAGGCACAAGGATATCTTTTTCACTACACAGAAGAAAAATAATAAATATCCAAAATCGCGTGAAGAAAATTTGTTGATACTTATTTTTAGTAGTGATATTAGGTTGGTTTTGCGTTAATGGCTGGAAACGCCGTTCAGGGAAGACACTGATTACACTGATTACACTTTCGCGAAGAGTTAAATCACAGAATAAAAGTTTGAAATGAAAGTTGAACATGAGAACAAAAAAAAACTTTGAACACTAATGATTTGAAATTATGAACTGTAGAATGTGAACTGTAAAAATGTAGTAAGCGTAATGACCGTAAGGAACGTAAAGAGAGCGAGGACTTGTAGCTTCCCTTTTTTTATAGAATTTTTTCAATTGGATGTGTTTTAATTTTTAGAAGTAGGGATTTTCCAAGATTTGATGAATTAGAAATGATCCCAGTGTTCTCGTTAGGGGTGTTTCTCTTACTTTTCGTTTTCACTCGTGATCGTCGATTGATTAGTCAGATATTACTTTAAAGTCCCTTGATCAGTCAGTTGCCTTCCCTGGCGGACTCTTGCGCACGTAATTTGATTTAAAAAAGTCTTATTTCTTTATGATTAGGAAAGAATTTATTTTCTTATGATTACTTTTATCAAATAGGACGGCTCTATTTGTTTTTCATTAGAAAAATTTATTATCTCTTCGATACTGCTTTTATTTTTCCGCCGAAAAATTCTACTACAAGGGATATTTATCAATTTTTATTTATTCGATAGAATCGGCGTGGTTTCACCGATCTTCTTATGCCTTTCTCATGGTTACTCATAGATATACAGTTATTGACAAGTGACTAAGAGTTTACAAAACGCGTGGCGTAGGATACTTTATTTATTAAACAATTCATTTTTATCATCAATTGTCGCAACTTCACAGAAGAAAGGAATCGTGAAGCCAGGACGTAACACTATTATATGTTCAGTTTAAAAATTCGTGTCCACGCATCTCTCTTTCTAATCAAATATATGCTGTCATTAGGCGGAGCCCATCTTTCGTCCAAGCATATATTTAAATATACAAATATGCAAATAATGTGGCATTTATACTAAATAAATTTCAAATTATAAAGTTAAACACATGTTTATTACTGTCAACTTTTTTATTAATAACTTTTTAATGAAGAATGACTAATGACTAAAACATTTTGAATGTTACTCAGGGTCATGACTTTGACAACATACAAGGTCAAGGTACTGAGGTGCTTTTTTAAAAGTAAATAATTACTCTTACTTTAATCATATTACACAAGGTGTCCCATAATTGCCGGATCACCCGTCGTACAAGTAGGCCGGATTAATTTAAATAAAAAGATAATAATTTAAAAGGATTAGCCAATCACAGAACAAAAGCGCAGTAAGAAGCAGTGTGAGGGGCGTTCTACAAAAGACAATGGCTACAAGTGCGTAATAAGCTGCTACCCCGCCGCTCATACATAGCAATTATCCTTTGTAGAATGTCCCTCCCATTGCTTCCAAATGCGCTTCTATTCGCGCTGTGTGATTGGCTAATTTTTTAAATTAATATCTCGTTAATTATTGTAAATATCGCAACAAGACTTTTCTATTCAGAATAACTTGCTCTACCTGTACACGACGGATGATCCGATTATTACGGGATACCATGTATATGTATTTTTAAATTCGTAACAATAACATTCTATTTGTTTTTCAGATGTTCCGCTTTAGCCACGCCACCAGAAGATCCACCTGCGAAACAGCTACACATGACTTATAAGATTTTACAAACAGACACTAAACTCATCAATCTTCTGTTGCAATCACATGGTTTCGTAGAGGTAAATTATTAGCAAAATAAGTCTTTATCCCAAATAGGAGACAAATATTTTTGAAAACGTTTTTAATAATTTTTTAAAAATAAAAATATTTTTAAAAACATTAAAATAATGAGTTAAGTCCAGAGTAGTCAAATTCCTTTGTTAAAAATGTGTATCAAGTACATGCCATCTAAAAATCTTCAGAAAATATGAACTATCTTCAGAAAAAATCAAAATGGCAGATTACCACTCATTTAAAAACTAAGAAAGTGGTTATTTTGAAATAAAAAAAATATCTATTTTATAAATCGGGTACGCTCTATCGAATGATGATATTTTCAATTCCCAGTTGCAGGAAATGGGCGACTAAGACCGGAAATGATTTTTTCTTTACGGAGACCTATATTTTTTGTTACATATTCATATAGGCCTTCTTGAAACCTTTTCAGAACACTATAATAAAATATTTTTTACGGCGGCTTTTTGATTAGATAAGGGAACTGTCTTGCTGAATTTTATCGAATTATCATGAAAGGTTAGAATATATTTATTTTCGTTATTGATTATAGTTAGTGGTGCGATATATAGCGCGCATTTTTTGAAAGATCGACTAGCGGTATCCGTTATTACTAAAGGTTCTTTCGGTTTTCGCTTTAGTTTATTTTTTTGGTAAAATTCGCATTTAGCGATATAGTTTTTTCATAGATTTTCAATGAATTTTGTTAAACCGGACCAGTTATGTTTTATTTTAATCCTATTAATTGTTCATTCGGTTCCTCGGTGTCCGCCTAAGCGTCGTGGTATTAGCGCTTTATCTTCTTCGCTATAATCTCGCGTTTTCTTATTTTCTTCTTTTTCTTTCTTTAAATTGAAAACTACGTTGCGGCTAAATGCGTCAGCGTTCGTATTTGTTTTTCCACATCAGTATAAGATTTCATAGTCATATTCCTCCAATTTTAATCTCCATCTAATAGCTTGTGATCTGTTATTATTTTAAATTTTGTGCCGTACAGATAAAATCTGTAATATTTTACTCTTCATACTATGGCTAATAGCTCCTTTTCGGTATTGTAATTACGTTCAGCTCGCGATAATATTCTGCTGGCGCAAGTAGTCGGTCTTAGCCTACAGTTCCTTGCAAAATTATGGCTCCGATGGCATAATCTGATGCGTCCATTGTTAAAAGAAACTTTTGACTGAAATCGGGATATTTCAGTACAAGAGCAGTAATTAATTTATTTTTTAAAGTCTCGAACGCAGAGCGTTTATTGCTCACTGGTCCATTCGAATTTTTCTACATTTTTTATTAGTTTTGTGAGAGGTTTGACAATTTTAGAAAATTTTTCTATGAATTTTTGATAGTATTCTGCTAGACCAATAAAAGATTGTTTATGTTATTCTTTTTACTTTGGTCGGCGTTGGGAATTCTCGTACTGCTTTTAGTTTGGAAAGATCAGGCATGATACTTTCTCGGTTACTATGTGCCCTAAATATATTACTTCTTTTTGGAGGAATTTATATCAGGTTAGAGCTTTAGATTGTGTTTTTGCAATCTTTTCAATACTTCAATAAGTCGTGTATTAAGTTTTTCTAGGTTTACTGCGTACATGACTATATCGTTCAAATATGTATTAAGCATTTTAATCCTTGTAATCCAGTCAGCACGTCAGAGTTTATTAATGGAATGTGGCTGACATGTTCTTTAATTCGAACGGCATTCTATTGAATTCATAGCGTCCATACGATATAGAAAATGCTGTTTTGCATTTATTCTGCTCGCCCACGGTTATTTGATGATAACCTGACGCAGGATTCACAGTGGTAAAATACTTAGTGTTTTCCAGTTGGCCTAATATGTCCGTTATATTAGGTAATAGAAAGGAATCGCCGTTAAATCATTCAACTTCCGGAAAACTACGACTATTTAATTTTTGTTTACTGGATGCGCCGGCTTTTTCAGAGATCACTAGGAATGATTGACTAGTGTTTGACCTTATTATTTTGTTTTTTAACATGCCCTTTTGCTGAGTTACTTCTTAGTTTTTCTGATAAGCGGTACGGCTGTACATTCACGGGTGCGCTATTTGTCTTAACCGTAATTTCACGCGTGATACTAAAAGTACAATAAGTGCATCTCCTTCAATATAAAATATATCGCAAAATTCCTCACAGATTTCGAACAATGTTTTTAATTCCTCTTGATTTAAATACTAAATCAAGAGGAATTTATTGTATGTTGTATATGCAGTAAATTTTTTATTTTATCGCTGCGGGAAAGTTTTTTTGTAGCCTCCTGTTATGGTTGAATATCGCATACTTGCATCGCTGTATTTGTTATCTCTTCGACAGCTACACATGGAGTTAGTAATTTGATGTATTCTTTGGTTGTATTTATTACACTAATCGGGCAAGAAAATTCTTTCTGCTTTACTAGACAAGAGCCGATTAAGACTCTAGGCAGTGTTTTTTCTGCGCGTATTATTCCTATTTTATTCGAGTTGGTTGTAGCTTGTATAATTGTTTCCCTGCGCGGTTTCAAAATTAATGCTTGATACGGATATAATTTTAATATCGTATGTAATAATTGTGATTGTTTCATTTTATAATCACACGTTACCACGTGTTTCTGCAGAAAATCTACCCATAGAATTCCTTCGTTATCAATAAGGGAAATCTTCCTTCACGATATAGGTTGAGTGCCGTATTTTTCGATTCTTCAAAATGATTGTTGCCTTTATTTTTCCAATTGTATGCATTTTGTGTTCTGTAACTCCAGTGAGTGCCAATTTCTTCTCATACATCAAGTTTCTTCTCATACATCAAGTTTCCTTTCAGATTTCTTAATTTTATTTATTATTAACGTAATCGTTATTCCTGTATCGAAGAGCAGGTTACCGTTTTACTTTCTAGATGGGAAGAGTCACTAGATCCAGTGTTTGTTTGCAGTTTTCCTGTTATTGCGATATTTGATATTCGAGGGCAGGTCTCGGCTGTTTATTATTCTCTTCATCATCTTCTTCATCTCTATCTTGTATTGTATTTTTTCTTCGTGGCCCATTTATTTTGTTATAATTTTATGTCTTTTTATCTTCACTCGATTTTGTCCGAGTAGATTGGGTTCACCCAGGGCGTCCGTGTAGACTCCAGCATTCATCTTGATAATGACCTCATTTTTTGCAGTAGGTGCAATGTTTTTCGAATGTATTTATTTTTGATTGTCCCTGTAGTTTCTGCAATGAGAATCAAGTTGCATATCTGCGTGTTCGGCATTCTCGTCCGTGATGCTCTAATTTTCCGCATTTATTACATTGTAATATTTTATTTCGCATTGCTTGCGAATTTGTATAGTCAGACTTAAGTCACGACGCACGTTCTAATGAACCTTTGACCTTCTCTTCCGCACTGATTCCTGTGATAGCTTCTTGTAGCGTCGAGAAATACTGTGCTCGTACTACTAATTTAATATCATCGTAGAGTCCTATTTGAAAGTTTTGTAGAGCTTGTTGTTGTATTGTCTCAAGTATTATGCGTTTTCGTTCGCTGCCTTCTTGACCTTCAATGGATTCATATAATTCCATAGCCAAATTATCGGCGCAAAGTCCATATGCTCTCGCCATTTTTTTATTTTAAAGAGTTAAATTCGATAGGCAAATGCGTAGTGCTTTTCTTGCTTAAATAGCAGATTTCGAGAGTTCTCGTTTAAGTTGTCCGAAGTTGTTTATATCTTGGGTTTCAAAATCTATCATTGCTTTTCCTTTTAGTTTCGTGCAAAGTAATGTTTTTAATAGTGTTTTTTCGTCTGCGGGATTAATATTTTTTATCGCGCATGACTATGCGTTTAAAAATTACTTGAGCTTAGCTTGCGGAATTTCCGTCAAATTCCGGAATCATATCTCTCGCTTTTTTTAATCGTAAATACCCGCTTAGATACGCCGATTGGTTTTATACGTCATTAAATGTTCGTTTGTATGTGATATCGAGATGAGGGTTATTTGGTATCGTTCTCCTTCTATTTAAATCTTCTTGAATACGCGTAGATCTTGCAACTGTTCGCTTA